>NW_028318531.1:0-168000 GCF_062004578.1 Staurois parvus
ACTTTTCATCTTAACACCATTCCTTTCATTTACTAATTGGTCAATTTGATGTTTGTTTTGAAATGCAGCGAGGAGAAAATTCAAGGGAGCAAGATGACAATTTTTGAATAAAACTCATTACTAACAGTGTATGCAGTTTTCCATCAGGAAAGTCCATTCATGTGACATTCCAATGGTAAAAGCAAAGGGTAATTTGAAGTACTTTCAGACAACCTTCAGCCAGAGGTCCCTGACACGGAGCTGGTCCTTCCTTCCCCATCCTCTAGGCTTGCTGGCTGCCACCCCCCCCCACTCCTCAGAAGCCCCTCACTCTTCTGTCCCGTCCATGCTGGGACTTCTAGTCCTCTGTGTCCCTGACACAGGCAGCCCTCAGCAGCCCCTCACCTCCTGGCTTGCAGTTTGGCCTCCTGCTGAAGGAATCCACAAACAGGCCCCCTCCTCCCTTCCCCCTCATGCACAAATTCCTGAGCTCCCTGGGCAGGTCTGGAGACCTGGGAGACAGGGCCCGTTGCCATGGTAACCTGACAGGAAGTATCCGGTTACCAGCTCTATACTTGAGAGAGCAGGAAAACTCCCCTTGTGTTCTCCTGGTTGTGTGTGTGAGGGAAGGCTGTGCTGAGGGCCAGCTTCTCTCATCCGACCATCCCCCGTCCTCCTCCTCATCTTCTGGACTGTCTGTGCTGCCTGGAATCCCTGCACCGTGGAGGAATCTTCTGCTGTCCCCGTGAATCTGCCTGGCTGGATCTATCCCCTTGCTCTCCGCGAACCTGCTTGGACTTAACCCTTCCCTGTCTGGAGCCTCCTGTGTGGACTAACCCTGTGGATTACCATACCCCTGTTGTTCTATATTGCCTTCCAGAGAACTGTACTGTGTTGCTGTGTCTGCTGTGGATCTGTGGACTAAAGGAACTGTTGTCTGTGCCCCAAACACCTCCCCAATAAAAGCACGTTGGGTTCCGTGCAGTCTGTCTCTGTGTGCTCTCTGGTTCACTTGACAGTCCCCTTTAGGTGGAATGGAATATCTAAGGGGGACCTCTGGCTGACCTCTAACCACCCCAGACTCCAGAGGAGGGATATCCAGACCAGGCTGTATTTCATCCCACCTAAAGGGGACCTCTGGCTGACTACAACATATTTATACACTGCGCATTTAAAATGCGCATTTGGTGGCTGTGCATTTTTACCATACTCCACACGTCACCGGAATATCTGTTTATATGCCACTGGGATAACAAGATTTATTAGTTCATATCCGAATCACTTACACTTATTGGGACTGTTTTTATTTATCATATATCAGGACATTATTAATTAATATTTATTCATTGTTTTCAATATCAATTATTTCCTATGGTGGTTATTTACTAAGCACTTTATCTGCATATGGGGGTAGAGGCACAATGTATCATATATGGTGGGAATGTCCTAAAATCCAAGAGTATTGAGGGAAAATAGTAAGTTTGATTCAAAAAATTTCAGAGGTTGATGTATTAAAAGAGCCAGAGACTTGCCTTTTTCATAGTACCAAGCTTTCAGTCAAAAAGTATAAAGAATCTGGTCTATTGTATTATTTGAATGCAGCAAAGAGACTGATACCCAAGTTCTGGAGGAGACAGGAGGTGCCGAAAATAAAAGATTGGGTTGACATGGTAGATCAAATATGTAGATTGGAGGAACTTTACCATATGAATGAAGATAAGATGGAGAGTCAGCATATAAGATGGAACAAATGGGAGGAATTTAAAAAGTTAAATCTAGAGTTGATGGGGGACTAACATAGAACAATATGGTTTTACTCGCTTCAGCCTTTGTTGAGATTGAGATCTCCAGAAAGGAATAGGAAATTGCAGAGTTGAGGGGGGGAAGGGTTGGAAGGGGGGGGGATGGGTGGTGCATAGGTAGGAGAGGGGGGGCTTGGGGGGGGGGGGAGATGAAAAGATTAATCATTTTTAATACTGTAATTCTGACTTTCCACTACGCCCATGGGAAAACCATGCTTTAGGCGAACAGGTCCTGCTGTCTATCCTCCGTAAAGGGGTATACCTTCTTCCCCGTTTTACAGTCGAGCGTGCACACGCAGACGGGACAGCAGTAAAGAGCTTTGTAGTATTTTGAGGGGGATTTTACTAAAAAGGGAGAAGACAGAATCTGGAGCCACTGAGTATGGCAACCACTCAGCTCCTTGTGTCCATTTCAAACCTTCACTCAACAAGCTGAAGTGAGAAGCTGATTGCTTACGATGCACAACTACTCCGGATCCTGTCTGCACCCATTTTAAGTAAATTCCCCTTGAGGTAGCCCAAAGGAGGACTGTCTACAAGCTCTCTTTAGCCCATTGCTCAGTACGTCCATGAACTTTATAAGCTATGTAACAACGGTAACCACTGAAAAAATCTATATCTGCTCATATAGGAAAAGAATTGTGTTTGTGACTTTTCATCTTAACACCATTCCTTTCATTTACTAATTGGTCAATTTGATGTTTGTTTTGAAATGCAGCGAGGAGAAAATTCAAGGGAGCAAGATGACAATTTTTGAATAAAACTCATTACTAACAGTGTATGCAGTTTTCCATCAGGAAAGTCCATTCATGTGACATTCCAATGGTAAAAGCAAAGGGTAATTTGAAGTACTTTCAGACAACCTTCAGCCAGAGGTCCCTGACACGGAGCTGGTCCTTCCTTCCCCATCCTCTAGGCTTGCTGGCTGCCACCCCCCCCCACTCCTCAGAAGCCCCTCACTCTTCTGTCCCGTCCATGCTGGGACTTCTAGTCCTCTGTGTCCCTGACACAGGCAGCCCTCAGCAGCCCCTCACCTCCTGGCTTGCAGTTTGGCCTCCTGCTGAAGGAATCCACAAACAGGCCCCCTCCTCCCTTCCCCCTCATGCACAAATTCCTGAGCTCCCTGGGCAGGTCTGGAGACCTGGGAGACAGGGCCCGTTGCCATGGTAACCTGACAGGAAGTATCCGGTTACCAGCTCTATACTTGAGAGAGCAGGAAAACTCCCCTTGTGTTCTCCTGGTTGTGTGTGTGAGGGAAGGCTGTGCTGAGGGCCAGCTTCTCTCATCCGACCATCCCCCGTCCTCCTCCTCATCTTCTGGACTGTCTGTGCTGCCTGGAATCCCTGCACCGTGGAGGAATCTTCTGCTGTCCCCGTGAATCTGCCTGGCTGGATCTATCCCCTTGCTCTCCGCGAACCTGCTTGGACTTAACCCTTCCCTGTCTGGAGCCTCCTGTGTGGACTAACCCTGTGGATTACCATACCCCTGTTGTTCTATATTGCCTTCCAGAGAACTGTACTGTGTTGCTGTGTCTGCTGTGGATCTGTGGACTAAAGGAACTGTTGTCTGTGCCCCAAACACCTCCCCAATAAAAGCACGTTGGGTTCCGTGCAGTCTGTCTCTGTGTGCTCTCTGGTTCACTTGACAGTCCCCTTTAGGTGGAATGGAATATCTAAGGGGGACCTCTGGCTGACCTCTAACCACCCCAGACTCCAGAGGAGGGATATCCAGACCAGGCTGTATTTCATCCCACCTAAAGGGGACCTCTGGCTGACTACAACATATTTATACACTGCGCATTTAAAATGCGCATTTGGTGGCTGTGCATTTTTACCATACTCCACACGTCACCGGAATATCTGTTTATATGCCACTGGGATAACAAGATTTATTAGTTCATATCCGAATCACTTACACTTATTGGGACTGTTTTTATTTATCATATATCAGGACATTATTAATTAATATTTATTCATTGTTTTCAATATCAATTATTTCCTATGGTGGTTATTTACTAAGCACTTTATCTGCATATGGGGGTAGAGGCACAATGTATCATATATGGTGGGAATGTCCTAAAATCCAAGAGTATTGAGGGAAAATAGTAAGTTTGATTCAAAAAATTTCAGAGGTTGATGTATTAAAAGAGCCAGAGACTTGCCTTTTTCATAGTACCAAGCTTTCAGTCAAAAAGTATAAAGAATCTGGTCTATTGTATTATTTGAATGCAGCAAAGAGACTGATACCCAAGTTCTGGAGGAGACAGGAGGTGCCGAAAATAAAAGATTGGGTTGACATGGTAGATCAAATATGTAGATTGGAGGAACTTTACCATATGAATGAACATAAGATGGAGAGTCAGCATATAAGATGGAACAAATGGGAGGAATTTAAAAAGTTAAATCTAGAGTTGATGGGGGACTAACATAGAACAATATGGTTTTACTCGCTTCAGCCTTTGTTGAGATTGAGATCTCCAGAAAGGAATAGGAAATTGCAGAGTTGAGGGGGGGGAAGGGTTGGAAGGGGGGGGGGGATGGGTGGTGCATAGGTAGGAGAGGGGGGGCTTGGGGGGGGGGAGATGAAAAGATTAATCATTTTTAATACTGTAATTCTGACTTTCCACTACGCCCATGGGAAAACCATGCTTTAGGCGAACAGGTCCTGCTGTCTATCCTCCGTAAAGGGGTATACCTTCTTCCCCGTTTTACAGTCGAGCGTGCACACGCAGACGGGACAGCAGTAAAGAGCTTTGTAGTATTTTGAGGGGGATTTTACTAAAAAGGGAGAAGACAGAATCTGGAGCCACTGAGTATGGCAACCACTCAGCTCCTTGTGTCCATTTCAAACCTTCACTCAACAAGCTGAAGTGAGAAGCTGATTGCTTACGATGCACAACTACTCCGGATCCTGTCTGCACCCATTTTAAGTAAATTCCCCTTGAGGTAGCCCAAAGGAGGACTGTCTACAAGCTCTCTTTAGCCCATTGCTCAGTACGTCCATGAACTTTATAAGCTATGTAACAACGGTAACCACTGAAAAAATCTATATCTGCTCATATAGGAAAAGAATTGTGTTTGTGACTTTTCATCTTAACACCATTCCTTTCATTTACTAATTGGTCAATTTGATGTTTGTTTTGAAATGCAGCGAGGAGAAAATTCAAGGGAGCAAGATGACAATTTTTGAATAAAACTCATTTCTAACAGTGTATGCAGTTTTCCATCAGGAAAGTCCATTCATGTGACATTCCAATGGTAAAAGCAAAGGGTAATTTGAAGTACTTTCAGACAACCTTCAGCCAGAGGTCCCTGACACGGAGCTGGTCCTTCCTTCCCCATCCTCTAGGCTTGCTGGCTGCCACCCCCCCCCCCACTCCTCAGAAGCCCCTCACTCTTCTGTCCCGTCCATGCTGGGACTTCTAGTCCTCTGTGTCCCTGACACAGGCAGCCCTCAGCAGCCCCTCACCCCCTGGCTTGCAGTTTGGCCTCCTGCTGAAGGAATCCACAAACAGGCCCCCTCCTCCCTTCCCCCTCATGCACAAATTCCTGAGCTCCCTGGGCAGGTCTGGAGACCTGGGAGACAGGGCCCGTTGCCATGGTAACCTGACAGGAAGTATCCGGTTACCAGCTCTATACTTGAGAGAGCAGGAAAACTCCCCTTGTGTTCTCCTGGTTGTGTGTGTGAGGGAAGGCTGTGCTGAGGGCCAGCTTCTCTCATCCGACCATCCCCCGTCCTCCTCATCTTCTGGACTGTCTGTGCTGCCTGGAATCCCTGCACCGTGGAGGAATCTTCTGCTGTCCCCGTGAATCTGCCTGGCTGGATCTATCCCCTTGCTCTCCGCGAACCTGCTTGGACTTAACCCTTCCCTGTCTGGAGCCTCCTGTGTGGACTAACCCTGTGGATTACCATACCCCTGTTGTTCTATATTGCCTTCCAGAGAACTGTACTGTGTTGCTGTGTCTGCTGTGGATCTGTGGACTAAAGGAACTGTTGTCTGTGCCCCAAACACCTCCCCAATAAAAGCACGTTGGGTTCCGTGCAGTCTGTCTCTGTGTGCTCTCTGGTTCACTTGACAGTCCCCTTTAGGTGGAATGGAATATCTAAGGGGGACCTCTGGCTGACTTCTAACCACCCCAGACTCCAGAGGAGGGATATCCAGACCAGGCTGTATTTCATCCCACCTAAAGGGGACCTCTGGCTGACTACAACATATTTATACACTGCGCATTTAAAATGCGCATTTGGTGGCTGTGCATTTTTACCATACTCCACACGTCACCGGAATATCTGTTTATATGCCACTGGGATAACAAGATTTATTAGTTCATATCCGAATCACTTACACTTATTGGGACTGTTTTTATTTATCATATATCAGGACATTATTAATTAATATTTATTCATTGTTTTCAATATCAATTATTTCCTATGGTGGTTATTTACTAAGCACTTTATCTGCATATGGGGGTAGAGGCACAATGTATCATATATGGTGGGAATGTCCTAAAATCCAAGAGTATTGAGGGAAAATAGTAAGTTTGATTCAAAAAATTTCAGAGGTTGATGTATTAAAAGAGCCAGAGACTTGCCTTTTTCATAGTACCAAGCTTTCAGTCAAAAAGTATAAAGAATCTGGTCTATTGTATTATTTGAATGCAGCAAAGAGACTGATACCCAAGTTCTGGAGGAGACAGGAGGTGCCGAAAATAAAAGATTGGGTTGACATGGTAGATCAAATATGTAGATTGGAGGAACTTTACCATATGAATGAAGATAAGATGGAGAGTCAGCATATAAGATGGAACAAATGGGAGGAATTTAAAAAGTTAAATCTAGAGTTGATGGGGGACTAACATAGAACAATATGGTTTTACTCGCTTCAGCCTTTGTTGAGATTGAGATCTCCAGAAAGGAATAGGAAATTGCAGAGTTGAGGGGGGGAAGGGTTGGAAGGGGGGGGGGGATGGGTGGTGCATAGGTAGGAGAGGGGGGGCTTGGGGGGGGGGAGATGAAAAGATTAATCATTTTTAATACTGTAATTCTGACTTTCCACTACGCCCATGGGAAAACCATGCTTTAGGCGAACAGGTCCTGCTGTCTATCCTCCGTAAAGGGGTATACCTTCTTCCCCGTTTTACAGTCGAGCGTGCACACGCAGACGGGACAGCAGTAAAGAGCTTTGTAGTATTTTGAGGGGGATTTTACTAAAAAGGGAGAAGACAGAATCTGGAGCCACTGAGTATGGCAACCACTCAGCTCCTTGTGTCCATTTCAAACCTTCACTCAACAAGCTGAAGTGAGAAGCTGATTGCTTACGATGCACAACTACTCCGGATCCTGTCTGCACCCATTTTAAGTAAATTCCCCTTGAGGTAGCCCAAAGGAGGACTGTCTACAAGCTCTCTTTAGCCCATTGCTCAGTACGTCCATGAACTTTATAAGCTATGTAACAACGGTAACCACTGAAAAAATCTATATCTGCTCATATAGGAAAAGAATTGTGTTTGTGACTTTTCATCTTAACACCATTCCTTTCATTTACTAATTGGTCAATTTGATGTTTGTTTTGAAATGCAGCGAGGAGAAAATTCAAGGGAGCAAGATGACAATTTTTGAATAAAACTCATTTCTAACAGTGTATGCAGTTTTCCATCAGGAAAGTCCATTCATGTGACATTCCAATGGTAAAAGCAAAGGGTAATTTGAAGTACTTTCAGACAACCTTCAGCCAGAGGTCCCTGACACGGAGCTGGTCCTTCCTTCCCCATCCTCTAGGCTTGCTGGCTGCCACCCCCCCCCCCACTCCTCAGAAGCCCCTCACTCTTCTGTCCCGTCCATGCTGGGACTTCTAGTCCTCTGTGTCCCTGACACAGGCAGCCCTCAGCAGCCCCTCACCCCCTGGCTTGCAGTTTGGCCTCCTGCTGAAGGAATCCACAAACAGGCCCCCTCCTCCCTTCCCCCTCATGCACAAATTCCTGAGCTCCCTGGGCAGGTCTGGAGACCTGGGAGACAGGGCCCGTTGCCATGGTAACCTGACAGGAAGTATCCGGTTACCAGCTCTATACTTGAGAGAGCAGGAAAACTCCCCTTGTGTTCTCCTGGTTGTGTGTGTGAGGGAAGGCTGTGCTGAGGGCCAGCTTCTCTCATCCGACCATCCCCCGTCCTCCTCCTCATCTTCTGGACTGTCTGTGCTGCCTGGAATCCCTGCACCGTGGAGGAATCTTCTGCTGTCCCCGTGAATCTGCCTGGCTGGATCTATCCCCTTGCTCTCCGCGAACCTGCTTGGACTTAACCCTTCCTTGTCTGGAGCCTCCTGTGTGGACTAACCCTGTGGATTACCATACCCCTGTTGTTCTATATTGCCTTCCAGAGAACTGTACTGTGTTGCTGTGTCTGCTGTGGATCTGTGGACTAAAGGAACTGTTGTCTGTGCCCCAAACACCTCCCCAATAAAAGCACGTTGGGTTCCGTGCAGTCTGTCTCTGTGTGCTCTCTGGTTCACTTGACAGTCCCCTTTAGGTGGGATGGAATATCTAAGGGGGACCTCTGGCTGACTTCTAACCACCCCAGACTCCAGAGGAGGGATATCCAGACCAGGCTGTATTTCATCCCACCTAAAGGGGACCTCTGGCTGACTACAACATATTTATACACTGCGCATTTAAAATGCGCATTTGGTGGCTGTGCATTTTTACCATACTCCACACGTCACCGGAATATCTGTTTATATGCCACTGGGATAACAAGATTTATTAGTTCATATCCGAATCACTTACACTTATTGGGACTGTTTTTATTTATCATATATCAGGACATTATTAATTAATATTTATTCATTGTTTTCAATATCAATTATTTCCTATGGTGGTTATTTACTAAGCACTTTATCTGCATATGGGGGTAGAGGCACAATGTATCATATATGGTGGGAATGTCCTAAAATCCAAGAGTATTGAGGGAAAATAGTAAGTTTGATTCAAAAAATTTCAGAGGTTGATGTATTAAAAGAGCCAGAGACTTGCCTTTTTCATAGTACCAAGCTTTCAGTCAAAAAGTATAAAGAATCTGGTCTATTGTATTATTTGAATGCAGCAAAGAGACTGATACCCAAGTTCTGGAGGAGACAGGAGGTGCCGAAAATAAAAGATTGGGTTGACATGGTAGATCAAATATGTAGATTGGAGGAACTTTACCATATGAATGAAGATAAGATGGAGAGTCAGCATATAAGATGGAACAAATGGGAGGAATTTAAAAAGTTAAATCTAGAGTTGATGGGGGACTAACATAGAACAATATGGTTTTACTCGCTTCAGCCTTTGTTGAGATTGAGATCTCCAGAAAGGAATAGGAAATTGCAGAGTTGAGGGGGGAAGGGTTGGAAGGGGGGGGGATGGGTGGTGCATAGGTAGGAGAGGGGGGGCTTGGGGGGGGGGGAGATGAAAAGATTAATCATTTTTAATACTGTAATTCTGACTTTCCACTACGCCCATGGGAAAACCATGCTTTAGGCGAACAGGTCCTGCTGTCTATCCTCCGTAAAGGGGTATACCTTCTTCCCCGTTTTACAGTCGAGCGTGCACACGCAGACGGGACAGCAGTAAAGAGCTTTGTAGTATTTTGAGGGGGATTTTACTAAAAAGGGAGAAGACAGAATCTGGAGCCACTGAGTATGGCAACCACTCAGCTCCTTGTGTCCATTTCAAACCTTCACTCAACAAGCTGAAGTGAGAAGCTGATTGCTTACGATGCACAACTACTCCGGATCCTGTCTGCACCCATTTTAAGTAAATTCCCCTTGAGGTAGCCCAAAGGAGGACTGTCTACAAGCTCTCTTTAGCCCATTGCTCAGTACGTCCATGAACTTTATAAGCTATGTAACAACGGTAACCACTGAAAAAATCTATATCTGCTCATATAGGAAAAGAATTGTGTTTGTGACTTTTCATCTTAACACCATTCCTTTCATTTACTAATTGGTCAATTTGATGTTTGTTTTGAAATGCAGCGAGGAGAAAATTCAAGGGAGCAAGATGACAATTTTTGAATAAAACTCATTACTAACAGTGTATGCAGTTTTCCATCAGGAAAGTCCATTCATGTGACATTCCAATGGTAAAAGCAAAGGGTAATTTGAAGTACTTTCAGACAACCTTCAGCCAGAGGTCCCTGACACGGAGCTGGTCCTTCCTTCCCCATCCTCTAGGCTTGCTGGCTGCCACCCCCCCCCACTCCTCAGAAGCCCCTCACTCTTCTGTCCCGTCCATGCTGGGACTTCTAGTCCTCTGTGTCCCTGACACAGGCAGCCCTCAGCAGCCCCTCACCTCCTGGCTTGCAGTTTGGCCTCCTGCTGAAGGAATCCACAAACAGGCCCCCTCCTCCCTTCCCCCTCATGCACAAATTCCTGAGCTCCCTGGGCAGGTCTGGAGACCTGGGAGACAGGGCCCGTTGCCATGGTAACCTGACAGGAAGTATCCGGTTACCAGCTCTATACTTGAGAGAGCAGGAAAACTCCCCTTGTGTTCTCCTGGTTGTGTGTGTGAGGGAAGGCTGTGCTGAGGGCCAGCTTCTCTCATCCGACCATCCCCCGTCCTCCTCCTCATCTTCTGGACTGTCTGTGCTGCCTGGAATCCCTGCACCGTGGAGGAATCTTCTGCTGTCCCCGTGAATCTGCCTGGCTGGATCTATCCCCTTGCTCTCCGCGAACCTGCTTGGACTTAACCCTTCCCTGTCTGGAGCCTCCTGTGTGGACTAACCCTGTGGATTACCATACCCCTGTTGTTCTATATTGCCTTCCAGAGAACTGTACTGTGTTGCTGTGTCTGCTGTGGATCTGTGGACTAAAGGAACTGTTGTCTGTGCCCCAAACACCTCCCCAATAAAAGCACGTTGGGTTCCGTGCAGTCTGTCTCTGTGTGCTCTCTGGTTCACTTGACAGTCCCCTTTAGGTGGAATGGAATATCTAAGGGGGACCTCTGGCTGACCTCTAACCACCCCAGACTCCAGAGGAGGGATATCCAGACCAGGCTGTATTTCATCCCACCTAAAGGGGACCTCTGGCTGACTACAACATATTTATACACTGCGCATTTAAAATGCGCATTTGGTGGCTGTGCATTTTTACCATACTCCACACGTCACCGGAATATCTGTTTATATGCCACTGGGATAACAAGATTTATTAGTTCATATCCGAATCACTTACACTTATTGGGACTGTTTTTATTTATCATATATCAGGACATTATTAATTAATATTTATTCATTGTTTTCAATATCAATTATTTCCTATGGTGGTTATTTACTAAGCACTTTATCTGCATATGGGGGTAGAGGCACAATGTATCATATATGGTGGGAATGTCCTAAAATCCAAGAGTATTGAGGGAAAATAGTAAGTTTGATTCAAAAAATTTCAGAGGTTGATGTATTAAAAGAGCCAGAGACTTGCCTTTTTCATAGTACCAAGCTTTCAGTCAAAAAGTATAAAGAATCTGGTCTATTGTATTATTTGAATGCAGCAAAGAGACTGATACCCAAGTTCTGGAGGAGACAGGAGGTGCCGAAAATAAAAGATTGGGTTGACATGGTAGATCAAATATGTAGATTGGAGGAACTTTACCATATGAATGAACATAAGATGGAGAGTCAGCATATAAGATGGAACAAATGGGAGGAATTTAAAAAGTTAAATCTAGAGTTGATGGGGGACTAACATAGAACAATATGGTTTTACTCGCTTCAGCCTTTGTTGAGATTGAGATCTCCAGAAAGGAATAGGAAATTGCAGAGTTGAGGGGGGGGAAGGGTTGGAAGGGGGGGGGGGGATGGGTGGTGCATAGGTAGGAGAGGGGGGGCTTGGGGGGGGGGAGATGAAAAGATTAATCATTTTTAATACTGTAATTCTGACTTTCCACTACGCCCATGGGAAAACCATGCTTTAGGCGAACAGGTCCTGCTGTCTATCCTCCGTAAAGGGGTATACCTTCTTCCCCGTTTTACAGTCGAGCGTGCACACGCAGACGGGACAGCAGTAAAGAGCTTTGTAGTATTTTGAGGGGGATTTTACTAAAAAGGGAGAAGACAGAATCTGGAGCCACTGAGTATGGCAACCACTCAGCTCCTTGTGTCCATTTCAAACCTTCACTCAACAAGCTGAAGTGAGAAGCTGATTGCTTACGATGCACAACTACTCCGGATCCTGTCTGCACCCATTTTAAGTAAATTCCCCTTGAGGTAGCCCAAAGGAGGACTGTCTACAAGCTCTCTTTAGCCCATTGCTCAGTACGTCCATGAACTTTATAAGCTATGTAACAACGGTAACCACTGAAAAAATCTATATCTGCTCATATAGGAAAAGAATTGTGTTTGTGACTTTTCATCTTAACACCATTCCTTTCATTTACTAATTGGTCAATTTGATGTTTGTTTTGAAATGCAGCGAGGAGAAAATTCAAGGGAGCAAGATGACAATTTTTGAATAAAACTCATTTCTAACAGTGTATGCAGTTTTCCATCAGGAAAGTCCATTCATGTGACATTCCAATGGTAAAAGCAAAGGGTAATTTGAAGTACTTTCAGACAACCTTCAGCCAGAGGTCCCTGACACGGAGCTGGTCCTTCCTTCCCCATCCTCTAGGCTTGCTGGCTGCCACCCCCCCCCCCCACTCCTCAGAAGCCCCTCACTCTTCTGTCCCGTCCATGCTGGGACTTCTAGTCCTCTGTGTCCCTGACACAGGCAGCCCTCAGCAGCCCCTCACCCCCTGGCTTGCAGTTTGGCCTCCTGCTGAAGGAATCCACAAACAGGCCCCCTCCTCCCTTCCCCCTCATGCACAAATTCCTGAGCTCCCTGGGCAGGTCTGGAGACCTGGGAGACAGGGCCCGTTGCCATGGTAACCTGACAGGAAGTATCCGGTTACCAGCTCTATACTTGAGAGAGCAGGAAAACTCCCCTTGTGTTCTCCTGGTTGTGTGTGTGAGGGAAGGCTGTGCTGAGGGCCAGCTTCTCTCATCCGACCATCCCCCGTCCTCCTCCTCATCTTCTGGACTGTCTGTGCTGCCTGGAATCCCTGCACCGTGGAGGAATCTTCTGCTGTCCCCGTGAATCTGCCTGGCTGGATCTATCCCCTTGCTCTCCGCGAACCTGCTTGGACTTAACCCTTCCCTGTCTGGAGCCTCCTGTGTGGACTAACCCTGTGGATTACCATACCCCTGTTGTTCTATATTGCCTTCCAGAGAACTGTACTGTGTTGCTGTGTCTGCTGTGGATCTGTGGACTAAAGGAACTGTTGTCTGTGCCCCAAACACCTCCCCAATAAAAGCACGTTGGGTTCCGTGCAGTCTGTCTCTGTGTGCTCTCTGGTTCACTTGACAGTCCCCTTTAGGTGGAATGGAATATCTAAGGGGGACCTCTGGCTGACTTCTAACCACCCCAGACTCCAGAGGAGGGATATCCAGACCAGGCTGTATTTCATCCCACCTAAAGGGGACCTCTGGCTGACTACAACATATTTATACACTGCGCATTTAAAATGCGCATTTGGTGGCTGTGCATTTTTACCATACTCCACACGTCACCGGAATATCTGTTTATATGCCACTGGGATAACAAGATTTATTAGTTCATATCCGAATCACTTACACTTATTGGGACTGTTTTTATTTATCATATATCAGGACATTATTAATTAATATTTATTCATTGTTTTCAATATCAATTATTTCCTATGGTGGTTATTTACTAAGCACTTTATCTGCATATGGGGGTAGAGGCACAATGTATCATATATGGTGGGAATGTCCTAAAATCCAAGAGTATTGAGGGAAAATAGTAAGTTTGATTCAAAAAATTTCAGAGGTTGATGTATTAAAAGAGCCAGAGACTTGCCTTTTTCATAGTACCAAGCTTTCAGTCAAAAAGTATAAAGAATCTGGTCTATTGTATTATTTGAATGCAGCAAAGAGACTGATACCCAAGTTCTGGAGGAGACAGGAGGTGCCGAAAATAAAAGATTGGGTTGACATGGTAGATCAAATATGTAGATTGGAGGAACTTTACCATATGAATGAAGATAAGATGGAGAGTCAGCATATAAGATGGAACAAATGGGAGGAATTTAAAAAGTTAAATCTAGAGTTGATGGGGGACTAACATAGAACAATATGGTTTTACTCGCTTCAGCCTTTGTTGAGATTGAGATCTCCAGAAAGGAATAGGAAATTGCAGAGTTGAGGGGGGGAAGGGTTGGAAGGGGGGGGGGGATGGGTGGTGCATAGGTAGGAGAGGGGGGGCTTGGGGGGGGGGGAGATGAAAAGATTAATCATTTTTAATACTGTAATTCTGACTTTCCACTACGCCCATGGGAAAACCATGCTTTAGGCGAACAGGTCCTGCTGTCTATCCTCCGTAAAGGGGTATACCTTCTTCCCCGTTTTACAGTCGAGCGTGCACACGCAGACGGGACAGCAGTAAAGAGCTTTGTAGTATTTTGAGGGGGATTTTACTAAAAAGGGAGAAGACAGAATCTGGAGCCACTGAGTATGGCAACCACTCAGCTCCTTGTGTCCATTTCAAACCTTCACTCAACAAGCTGAAGTGAGAAGCTGATTGCTTACGATGCACAACTACTCCGGATCCTGTCTGCACCCATTTTAAGTAAATTCCCCTTGAGGTAGCCCAAAGGAGGACTGTCTACAAGCTCTCTTTAGCCCATTGCTCAGTACGTCCATGAACTTTATAAGCTATGTAACAACGGTAACCACTGAAAAAATCTATATCTGCTCATATAGGAAAAGAATTGTGTTTGTGACTTTTCATCTTAACACCATTCCTTTCATTTACTAATTGGTCAATTTGATGTTTGTTTTGAAATGCAGCGAGGAGAAAATTCAAGGGAGCAAGATGACAATTTTTGAATAAAACTCATTTCTAACAGTGTATGCAGTTTTCCATCAGGAAAGTCCATTCATGTGACATTCCAATGGTAAAAGCAAAGGGTAATTTGAAGTACTTTCAGACAACCTTCAGCCAGAGGTCCCTGACACGGAGCTGGTCCTTCCTTCCCCATCCTCTAGGCTTGCTGGCTGCCACCCCCCCCCCCACTCCTCAGAAGCCCCTCACTCTTCTGTCCCGTCCATGCTGGGACTTCTAGTCCTCTGTGTCCCTGACACAGGCAGCCCTCAGCAGCCCCTCACCCCCTGGCTTGCAGTTTGGCCTCCTGCTGAAGGAATCCACAAACAGGCCCCCTCCTCCCTTCCCCCTCATGCACAAATTCCTGAGCTCCCTGGGCAGGTCTGGAGACCTGGGAGACAGGGCCCGTTGCCATGGTAACCTGACAGGAAGTATCCGGTTACCAGCTCTATACTTGAGAGAGCAGGAAAACTCCCCTTGTGTTCTCCTGGTTGTGTGTGTGAGGGAAGGCTGTGCTGAGGGCCAGCTTCTCTCATCCGACCATCCCCCGTCCTCCTCCTCATCTTCTGGACTGTCTGTGCTGCCTGGAATCCCTGCACCGTGGAGGAATCTTCTGCTGTCCCCGTGAATCTGCCTGGCTGGATCTATCCCCTTGCTCTCCGCGAACCTGCTTGGACTTAACCCTTCCCTGTCTGGAGCCTCCTGTGTGGACTAACCCTGTGGATTACCATACCCCTGTTGTTCTATATTGCCTTCCAGAGAACTGTACTGTGTTGCTGTGTCTGCTGTGGATCTGTGGACTAAAGGAACTGTTGTCTGTGCCCCAAACACCTCCCCAATAAAAGCACGTTGGGTTCCGTGCAGTCTGTCTCTGTGTGCTCTCTGGTTCACTTGACAGTCCCCTTTAGGTGGGATGGAATATCTAAGGGGGACCTCTGGCTGACTTCTAACCACCCCAGACTCCAGAGGAGGGATATCCAGACCAGGCTGTATTTCATCCCACCTAAAGGGGACCTCTGGCTGACTACAACATATTTATACACTGCGCATTTAAAATGCGCATTTGGTGGCTGTGCATTTTTACCATACTCCACACGTCACCGGAATATCTGTTTATATGCCACTGGGATAACAAGATTTATTAGTTCATATCCGAATCACTTACACTTATTGGGACTGTTTTTATTTATCATATATCAGGACATTATTAATTAATATTTATTCATTGTTTTCAATATCAATTATTTCCTATGGTGGTTATTTACTAAGCACTTTATCTGCATATGGGGGTAGAGGCACAATGTATCATATATGGTGGGAATGTCCTAAAATCCAAGAGTATTGAGGGAAAATAGTAAGTTTGATTCAAAAAATTTCAGAGGTTGATGTATTAAAAGAGCCAGAGACTTGCCTTTTTCATAGTACCAAGCTTTCAGTCAAAAAGTATAAAGAATCTGGTCTATTGTATTATTTGAATGCAGCAAAGAGACTGATACCCAAGTTCTGGAGGAGACAGGAGGTGCCGAAAATAAAAGATTGGGTTGACATGGTAGATCAAATATGTAGATTGGAGGAACTTTACCATATGAATGAAGATAAGATGGAGAGTCAGCATATAAGATGGAACAAATGGGAGGAATTTAAAAAGTTAAATCTAGAGTTGATGGGGGACTAACATAGAACAATATGGTTTTACTCGCTTCAGCCTTTGTTGAGATTGAGATCTCCAGAAAGGAATAGGAAATTGCAGAGTTGAGGGGGGGAAGGGTTGGAAGGGGGGGGGGGATGGGTGGTGCATAGGTAGGAGAGGGGGGGCTTGGGGGGGGGAGATGAAAAGATTAATCATTTTTAATACTGTAATTCTGACTTTCCACTACGCCCATGGGAAAACCATGCTTTAGGCGAACAGGTCCTGCTGTCTATCCTCCGTAAAGGGGTATACCTTCTTCCCTGTTTTACAGTCGAGCGTGCACACGCAGACGGGACAGCAGTAAAGAGCTTTGTAGTATTTTGAGGGGGATTTTACTAAAAAGGGAGAAGACAGAATCTGGAGCCACTGAGTATGGCAACCACTCAGCTCCTTGTGTCCATTTCAAACCTTCACTCAACAAGCTGAAGTGAGAAGCTGATTGCTTACGATGCACAACTACTCCGGATCCTGTCTGCACCCATTTTAAGTAAATTCCCCTTGAGGTAGCCCAAAGGAGGACTGTCTACAAGCTCTCTTTAGCCCATTGCTCAGTACGTCCATGAACTTTATAAGCTATGTAACAACGGTAACCACTGAAAAAATCTATATCTGCTCATATAGGAAAAGAATTGTGTTTGTGACTTTTCATCTTAACACCATTCCTTTCATTTACTAATTGGTCAATTTGATGTTTGTTTTGAAATGCAGCGAGGAGAAAATTCAAGGGAGCAAGATGACAATTTTTGAATAAAACTCATTACTAACAGTGTATGCAGTTTTCCATCAGGAAAGTCCATTCATGTGACATTCCAATGGTAAAAGCAAAGGGTAATTTGAAGTACTTTCAGACAATCTTCAGCCAGAGGTCCCTGACACGGAGCTGGTCCTTCCTTCCCCATCCTCTAGGCTTGCTGGCTGCCACCCCCCCCCCACTCCTCAGAAGCCCCTCACTCTTCTGTCCCGTCCATGCTGGGACTTCTAGTCCTCTGTGTCCCTGACACAGGCAGCCCTCAGCAGCCCCTCACCCCCTGGCTTGCAGTTTGGCCTCCTGCTGAAGGAATCCACAAACAGGCCCCCTCCTCCCTTCCCCCTCATGCACAAATTCCTGAGCTCCCTGGGCAGGTCTGGAGACCTGGGAGACAGGGCCCGTTGCCATGGTAACCTGACAGGAAGTATCCGGTTACCAGCTCTATACTTGAGAGAGCAGGAAAACTCCCCTTGTGTTCTCCTGGTTGTGTGTGTGAGGGAAGGCTGTGCTGAGGGCCAGCTTCTCTCATCCGACCATCCCCCGTCCTCCTCCTCATCTTCTGGACTGTCTGTGCTGCCTGGAATCCCTGCACCGTGGAGGAATCTTCTGCTGTCCCCGTGAATCTGCCTGGCTGGATCTATCCCCTTGCTCTCCGCGAACCTGCTTGGACTTAACCCTTCCCTGTCTGGAGCCTCCTGTGTGGACTAACCCTGTGGATTACCATACCCCTGTTGTTCTATATTGCCTTCCAGAGAACTGTACTGTGTTGCTGTGTCTGCTGTGGATCTGTGGACTAAAGGAACTGTTGTCTGTGCCCCAAACACCTCCCCAATAAAAGCACGTTGGGTTCCGTGCAGTCTGTCTCTGTGTGCTCTCTGGTTCTCTTGACAGTCCCCTTTAGGTGGGATGGAATATCTAAGGGGGACCTCTGGCTGACTTCTAACCACCCCAGACTCCAGAGGAGGGATATCCAGACCAGGCTGTATTTCATCCCACCTAAAGGGGACCTCTGGCTGACTACAACATATTTATACACTGCGCATTTAAAATGCGCATTTGGTGGCTGTGCATTTTTACCATACTCCACACGTCACCGGAATATCTGTTTATATGCCACTGGGATAACAAGATTTATTAGTTCATATCCGAATCACTTACACTTATTGGGACTGTTTTTATTTATCATATATCAGGACATTATTAATTAATATTTATTCATTGTTTTCAATATCAATTATTTCCTATGGTGGTTATTTACTAAGCACTTTATCTGCATATGGGGGTAGAGGCACAATGTATCATATATGGTGGGAATGTCCTAAAATCCAAGAGTATTGAGGGAAAATAGTAAGTTTGATTCAAAAAATTTCAGAGGTTGATGTATTAAAAGAGCCAGAGACTTGCCTTTTTCATAGTACCAAGCTTTCAGTCAAAAAGTATAAAGAATCTGGTCTATTGTATTATTTGAATGCAGCAAAGAGACTGATACCCAAGTTCTGGAGGAGACAGGAGGTGCCGAAAATAAAAGATTGGGTTGACATGGTAGATCAAATATGTAGATTGGAGGAACTTTACCATATGAATGAAGATAAGATGGAGAGTCAGCATATAAGATGGAACAAATGGGAGGAATTTAAAAAGTTAAATCTAGAGTTGATGGGGGACTAACATAGAACAATATGGTTTTACTCGCTTCAGCCTTTGTTGAGATTGAGATCTCCAGAAAGGAATAGGAAATTGCAGAGTTGAGGGGGGGGAAGGGTTGGAAGGGGGGGGGGGATGGGTGGTGCATAGGTAGGAGAGGGGGGGCTTGGGGGGGGGGAGATGAAAAGATTAATCATTTTTAATACTGTAATTCTGACTTTCCACTACGCCCATGGGAAAACCATGCTTTAGGCGAACAGGTCCTGCTGTCTATCCTCCGTAAAGGGGTATACCTTCTTCCCCGTTTTACAGTCGAGCGTGCACACGCAGACGGGACAGCAGTAAAGAGCTTTGTAGTATTTTGAGGGGGATTTTACTAAAAAGGGAGAAGACAGAATCTGGAGCCACTGAGTATGGCAACCACTCAGCTCCTTGTGTCCATTTCAAACCTTCACTCAACAAGCTGAAGTGAGAAGCTGATTGCTTACGATGCACAACTACTCCGGATCCTGTCTGCACCCATTTTAAGTAAATTCCCCTTGAGGTAGCCCAAAGGAGGACTGTCTACAAGCTCTCTTTAGCCCATTGCTCAGTACGTCCATGAACTTTATAAGCTATGTAACAACGGTAACCACTGAAAAAATCTATATCTGCTCATATAGGAAAAGAATTGTGTTTGTGACTTTTCATCTTAACACCATTCCTTTCATTTACTAATTGGTCAATTTGATGTTTGTTTTGAAATGCAGCGAGGAGAAAATTCAAGGGAGCAAGATGACAATTTTTGAATAAAACTCATTACTAACAGTGTATGCAGTTTTCCATCAGGAAAGTCCATTCATGTGACATTCCAATGGTAAAAGCAAAGGGTAATTTGAAGTACTTTCAGACAATCTTCAGCCAGAGGTCCCTGACACGGAGCTGGTCCTTCCTTCCCCATCCTCTAGGCTTGCTGGCTGCCACCCCCCCCCCACTCCTCAGAAGCCCCTCACTCTTCTGTCCCGTCCATGCTGGGACTTCTAGTCCTCTGTGTCCCTGACACAGGCAGCCCTCAGCAGCCCCTCACCCCCTGGCTTGCAGTTTGGCCTCCTGCTGAAGGAATCCACAAACAGGCCCCCTCCTCCCTTCCCCCTCATGCACAAATTCCTGAGCTCCCTGGGCAGGTCTGGAGACCTGGGAGACAGGGCCCGTTGCCATGGTAACCTGACAGGAAGTATCCGGTTACCAGCTCTATACTTGAGAGAGCAGGAAAACTCCCCTTGTGTTCTCCTGGTTGTGTGTGTGAGGGAAGGCTGTGCTGAGGGCCAGCTTCTCTCATCCGACCATCCCCCGTCCTCCTCCTCATCTTCTGGACTGTCTGTGCTGCCTGGAATCCCTGCACCGTGGAGGAATTTTCTGCTGTCCCCGTGAATCTGCCTGGCTGGATCTATCCCCTTGCTCTCCGCGAACCTGCTTGGACTTAACCCTTCCCTGTCTGGAGCCTCCTGTGTGGACTAACCCTGTGGATTACCATACCCCTGTTGTTCTATATTGCCTTCCAGAGAACTGTACTGTGTTGCTGTGTCTGCTGTGGATCTGTGGACTAAAGGAACTGTTGTCTGTGCCCCAAACACCTCCCCAATAAAAGCACGTTGGGTTCCGTGCAGTCTGTCTCTGTGTGCTCTCTGGTTCTCTTGACAGTCCCCTTTAGGTGGGATGGAATATCTAAGGGGGACCTCTGGCTGACTTCTAACCACCCCAGACTCCAGAGGAGGGATATCCAGACCAGGCTGTATTTCATCCCACCTAAAGGGGACCTCTGGCTGACTACAACATATTTATACACTGCGCATTTAAAATGCGCATTTGGTGGCTGTGCATTTTTACCATACTCCACACGTCATCGGAATATCTGTTTATATGCCACTGGGATAACAAGATTTATTAGTTCATATCCGAATCACTTACACTTATTGGGACTGTTTTTATTTATCATATATCAGGACATTATTAATTAATATTTATTCATTGTTTTCAATATCAATTATTTCCTATGGTGGTTATTTACTAAGCACTTTATCTGCATATGGGGGTAGAGGCACAATGTATCATATATGGTGGGAATGTCCTAAAATCCAAGAGTATTGAGGGAAAATAGTAAGTTTGATTCAAAAAATTTCAGAGGTTGATGTATTAAAAGAGCCAGAGACTTGCCTTTTTCATAGTACCAAGCTTTCAGTCAAAAAGTATAAAGAATCTGGTCTATTGTATTATTTGAATGCAGCAAAGAGACTGATACCCAAGTTCTGGAGGAGACAGGAGGTGCCGAAAATAAAAGATTGGGTTGACATGGTAGATCAAATATGTAGATTGGAGGAACTTTACCATATGAATGAAGATAAGATGGAGAGTCAGCATATAAGATGGAACAAATGGGAGGAATTTAAAAAGTTAAATCTAGAGTTGATGGGGGACTAACATAGAACAATATGGTTTTACTCGCTTCAGCCTTTGTTGAGATTGAGATCTCCAGAAAGGAATAGGAAATTGCAGAGTTGAGGGGGGGGAAGGGTTGGAAGGGGGGGGGGGATGGGTGGTGCATAGGTAGGAGAGGGGGGGCTTGGGGGGGGGGAGATGAAAAGATTAATCATTTTTAATACTGTAATTCTGACTTTCCACTACGCCCATGGGAAAACCATGCTTTAGGCGAACAGGTCCTGCTGTCTATCCTCCGTAAAGGGGTATACCTTCTTCCCCGTTTTACAGTCGAGCGTGCACACGCAGACGGGACAGCAGTAAAGAGCTTTGTAGTATTTTGAGGGGGATTTTACTAAAAAGGGAGAAGACAGAATCTGGAGCCACTGAGTATGGCAACCACTCAGCTCCTTGTGTCCATTTCAAACCTTCACTCAACAAGCTGAAGTGAGAAGCTGATTGCTTACGATGCACAACTACTCCGGATCCTGTCTGCACCCATTTTAAGTAAATTCCCCTTGAGGTAGCCCAAAGGAGGACTGTCTACAAGCTCTCTTTAGCCCATTGCTCAGTACGTCCATGAACTTTATAAGCTATGTAACAACGGTAACCACTGAAAAAATCTATATCTGCTCATATAGGAAAAGAATTGTGTTTGTGACTTTTCATCTTAACACCATTCCTTTCATTTACTAATTGGTCAATTTGATGTTTGTTTTGAAATGCAGCGAGGAGAAAATTCAAGGGAGCAAGATGACAATTTTTGAATAAAACTCATTACTAACAGTGTATGCAGTTTTCCATCAGGAAAGTCCATTCATGTGACATTCCAATGGTAAAAGCAAAGGGTAATTTGAAGTACTTTCAGACAACCTTCAGCCAGAGGTCCCTGACACGGAGCTGGTCCTTCCTTCCCCATCCTCTAGGCTTGCTGGCTGCCACCCCCCCCCACTCCTCAGAAGCCCCTCACTCTTCTGTCCCGTCCATGCTGGGACTTCTAGTCCTCTGTGTCCCTGACACAGGCAGCCCTCAGCAGCCCCTCACCTCCTGGCTTGCAGTTTGGCCTCCTGCTGAAGGAATCCACAAACAGGCCCCCTCCTCCCTTCCCCCTCATGCACAAATTCCTGAGCTCCCTGGGCAGGTCTGGAGACCTGGGAGACAGGGCCCGTTGCCATGGTAACCTGACAGGAAGTATCCGGTTACCAGCTCTATACTTGAGAGAGCAGGAAAACTCCCCTTGTGTTCTCCTGGTTGTGTGTGTGAGGGAAGGCTGTGCTGAGGGCCAGCTTCTCTCATCCGACCATCCCCCGTCCTCCTCCTCATCTTCTGGACTGTCTGTGCTGCCTGGAATCCCTGCACCGTGGAGGAATCTTCTGCTGTCCCCGTGAATCTGCCTGGCTGGATCTATCCCCTTGCTCTCCGCGAACCTGCTTGGACTTAACCCTTCCCTGTCTGGAGCCTCCTGTGTGGACTAACCCTGTGGATTACCATACCCCTGTTGTTCTATATTGCCTTCCAGAGAACTGTACTGTGTTGCTGTGTCTGCTGTGGATCTGTGGACTAAAGGAACTGTTGTCTGTGCCCCAAACACCTCCCCAATAAAAGCACGTTGGGTTCCGTGCAGTCTGTCTCTGTGTGCTCTCTGGTTCACTTGACAGTCCCCTTTAGGTGGGATGGAATATCTAAGGGGGACCTCTGGCTGACTTCTAACCACCCCAGACTCCAGAGGAGGGATATCCAGACCAGGCTGTATTTCATCCCACCTAAAGGGGACCTCTGGCTGACTACAACATATTTATACACTGCGCATTTAAAATGCGCATTTGGTGGCTGTGCATTTTTACCATACTCCACACGTCACCGGAATATCTGTTTATATGCCACTGGGATAACAAGATTTATTAGTTCATATCCGAATCACTTACACTTATTGGGACTGTTTTTATTTATCATATATCAGGACATTATTAATTAATATTTATTCATTGTTTTCAATATCAATTATTTCCTATGGTGGTTATTTACTAAGCACTTTATCTGCATATGGGGGTAGAGGCACAATGTATCATATATGGTGGGAATGTCCTAAAATCCAAGAGTATTGAGGGAAAATAGTAAGTTTGATTCAAAAAATTTCA
Organism: Staurois parvus; assembly: GCF_062004578.1. Lineage (NCBI taxonomy): Eukaryota > Metazoa > Chordata > Amphibia > Anura > Ranidae > Staurois > Staurois parvus. The sequence goes on from NW_028318531.1 coordinate 23,369, forward strand.
GAGGTTGATGTATTAAAAGAGCCAGAGACTTGCCTTTTTCATAGTACCAAGCTTTCAGTCAAAAAGTATAAAGAATCTGGTCTATTGTATTATTTGAATGCAGCAAAGAGACTGATACCCAAGTTCTGGAGGAGACAGGAGGTGCCGAAAATAAAAGATTGGGTTGACATGGTAGATCAAATATGTAGATTGGAGGAACTTTACCATATGAATGAAGATAAGATGGAGAGTCAGCATATAAGATGGAACAAATGGGAGGAATTTAAAAAGTTAAATCTAGAGTTGATGGGGGACTAACATAGAACAATATGGTTTTACTCGCTTCAGCCTTTGTTGAGATTGAGATCTCCAGAAAGGAATAGGAAATTGCAGAGTTGAGGGGGGGGAAGGGTTGGAAGGGGGGGGGGGATGGGTGGTGCATAGGTAGGAGAGGGGGGGCTTGGGGGGGGGGAGATGAAAAGATTAATCATTTTTAATACTGTAATTCTGACTTTCCACTACGCCCATGGGAAAACCATGCTTTAGGCGAACAGGTCCTGCTGTCTATCCTCCGTAAAGGGGTATACCTTCTTCCCCGTTTTACAGTCGAGCGTGCACACGCAGACGGGACAGCAGTAAAGAGCTTTGTAGTATTTTGAGGGGGATTTTACTAAAAAGGGAGAAGACAGAATCTGGAGCCACTGAGTATGGCAACCACTCAGCTCCTTGTGTCCATTTCAAACCTTCACTCAACAAGCTGAAGTGAGAAGCTGATTGCTTACGATGCACAACTACTCCGGATCCTGTCTGCACCCATTTTAAGTAAATTCCCCTTGAGGTAGCCCAAAGGAGGACTGTCTACAAGCTCTCTTTAGCCCATTGCTCAGTACGTCCATGAACTTTATAAGCTATGTAACAACGGTAACCACTGAAAAAATCTATATCTGCTCATATAGGAAAAGAATTGTGTTTGTGACTTTTCATCTTAACACCATTCCTTTCATTTACTAATTGGTCAATTTGATGTTTGTTTTGAAATGCAGCGAGGAGAAAATTCAAGGGAGCAAGATGACAATTTTTGAATAAAACTCATTACTAACAGTGTATGCAGTTTTCCATCAGGAAAGTCCATTCATGTGACATTCCAATGGTAAAAGCAAAGGGTAATTTGAAGTACTTTCAGACAACCTTCAGCCAGAGGTCCCTGACACGGAGCTGGTCCTTCCTTCCCCATCCTCTAGGCTTGCTGGCTGCCACCCCCCCCCACTCCTCAGAAGCCCCTCACTCTTCTGTCCCGTCCATGCTGGGACTTCTAGTCCTCTGTGTCCCTGACACAGGCAGCCCTCAGCAGCCCCTCACCTCCTGGCTTGCAGTTTGGCCTCCTGCTGAAGGAATCCACAAACAGGCCCCCTCCTCCCTTCCCCCTCATGCACAAATTCCTGAGCTCCCTGGGCAGGTCTGGAGACCTGGGAGACAGGGCCCGTTGCCATGGTAACCTGACAGGAAGTATCCGGTTACCAGCTCTATACTTGAGAGAGCAGGAAAACTCCCCTTGTGTTCTCCTGGTTGTGTGTGTGAGGGAAGGCTGTGCTGAGGGCCAGCTTCTCTCATCCGACCATCCCCCGTCCTCCTCCTCATCTTCTGGACTGTCTGTGCTGCCTGGAATCCCTGCACCGTGGAGGAATCTTCTGCTGTCCCCGTGAATCTGCCTGGCTGGATCTATCCCCTTGCTCTCCGCGAACCTGCTTGGACTTAACCCTTCCCTGTCTGGAGCCTCCTGTGTGGACTAACCCTGTGGATTACCATACCCCTGTTGTTCTATATTGCCTTCCAGAGAACTGTACTGTGTTGCTGTGTCTGCTGTGGATCTGTGGACTAAAGGAACTGTTGTCTGTGCCCCAAACACCTCCCCAATAAAAGCACGTTGGGTTCCGTGCAGTCTGTCTCTGTGTGCTCTCTGGTTCACTTGACAGTCCCCTTTAGGTGGGATGGAATATCTAAGGGGGACCTCTGGCTGACCTCTAACCACCCCAGACTCCAGAGGAGGGATATCCAGACCAGGCTGTATTTCATCCCACCTAAAGGGGACCTCTGGCTGACTACAACATATTTATACACTGCGCATTTAAAATGCGCATTTGGTGGCTGTGCATTTTTACCATACTCCACACGTCACCGGAATATCTGTTTATATGCCACTGGGATAACAAGATTTATTAGTTCATATCCGAATCACTTACACTTATTGGGACTGTTTTTATTTATCATATATCAGGACATTATTAATTAATATTTATTCATTGTTTTCAATATCAATTATTTCCTATGGTGGTTATTTACTAAGCACTTTATCTGCATATGGGGGTAGAGGCACAATGTATCATATATGGTGGGAATGTCCTAAAATCCAAGAGTATTGAGGGAAAATAGTAAGTTTGATTCAAAAAATTTCAGAGGTTGATGTATTAAAAGAGCCAGAGACTTGCCTTTTTCATAGTACCAAGCTTTCAGTCAAAAAGTATAAAGAATCTGGTCTATTGTATTATTTGAATGCAGCAAAGAGACTGATACCCAAGTTCTGGAGGAGACAGGAGGTGCCGAAAATAAAAGATTGGGTTGACATGGTAGATCAAATATGTAGATTGGAGGAACTTTACCATATGAATGAAGATAAGATGGAGAGTCAGCATATAAGATGGAACAAATGGGAGGAATTTAAAAAGTTAAATCTAGAGTTGATGGGGGACTAACATAGAACAATATGGTTTTACTCGCTTCAGCCTTTGTTGAGATTGAGATCTCCAGAAAGGAATAGGAAATTGCAGAGTTGAGGGGGGGGAAGGGTTGGAAGGGGGGGGGGGGATGGGTGGTGCATAGGTAGGAGAGGGGGGGCTTGGGGGGGGGGAGATGAAAAGATTAATCATTTTTAATACTGTAATTCTGACTTTCCACTACGCCCATGGGAAAACCATGCTTTAGGCGAACAGGTCCTGCTGTCTATCCTCCGTAAAGGGGTATACCTTCTTCCCCGTTTTACAGTCGAGCGTGCACACGCAGACGGGACAGCAGTAAAGAGCTTTGTAGTATTTTGAGGGGGATTTTACTAAAAAGGGAGAAGACAGAATCTGGAGCCACTGAGTATGGCAACCACTCAGCTCCTTGTGTCCATTTCAAACCTTCACTCAACAAGCTGAAGTGAGAAGCTGATTGCTTACGATGCACAACTACTCCGGATCCTGTCTGCACCCATTTTAAGTAAATTCCCCTTGAGGTAGCCCAAAGGAGGACTGTCTACAAGCTCTCTTTAGCCCATTGCTCAGTACGTCCATGAACTTTATAAGCTATGTAACAACGGTAACCACTGAAAAAATCTATATCTGCTCATATAGGAAAAGAATTGTGTTTGTGACTTTTCATCTTAACACCATTCCTTTCATTTACTAATTGGTCAATTTGATGTTTGTTTTGAAATGCAGCGAGGAGAAAATTCAAGGGAGCAAGATGACAATTTTTGAATAAAACTCATTACTAACAGTGTATGCAGTTTTCCATCAGGAAAGTCCATTCATGTGACATTCCAATGGTAAAAGCAAAGGGTAATTTGAAGTACTTTCAGACAACCTTCAGCCAGAGGTCCCTGACACGGAGCTGGTCCTTCCTTCCCCATCCTCTAGGCTTGCTGGCTGCCACCCCCCCCCACTCCTCAGAAGCCCCTCACTCTTCTGTCCCGTCCATGCTGGGACTTCTAGTCCTCTGTGTCCCTGACACAGGCAGCCCTCAGCAGCCCCTCACCTCCTGGCTTGCAGTTTGGCCTCCTGCTGAAGGAATCCACAAACAGGCCCCCTCCTCCCTTCCCCCTCATGCACAAATTCCTGAGCTCCCTGGGCAGGTCTGGAGACCTGGGAGACAGGGCCCGTTGCCATGGTAACCTGACAGGAAGTATCCGGTTACCAGCTCTATACTTGAGAGAGCAGGAAAACTCCCCTTGTGTTCTCCTGGTTGTGTGTGTGAGGGAAGGCTGTGCTGAGGGCCAGCTTCTCTCATCCGACCATCCCCCGTCCTCCTCCTCATCTTCTGGACTGTCTGTGCTGCCTGGAATCCCTGCACCGTGGAGGAATCTTCTGCTGTCCCCGTGAATCTGCCTGGCTGGATCTATCCCCTTGCTCTCCGCGAACCTGCTTGGACTTAACCCTTCCCTGTCTGGAGCCTCCTGTGTGGACTAACCCTGTGGATTACCATACCCCTGTTGTTCTATATTGCCTTCCAGAGAACTGTACTGTGTTGCTGTGTCTGCTGTGGATCTGTGGACTAAAGGAACTGTTGTCTGTGCCCCAAACACCTCCCCAATAAAAGCACGTTGGGTTCCGTGCAGTCTGTCTCTGTGTGCTCTCTGGTTCACTTGACAGTCCCCTTTAGGTGGAATGGAATATCTAAGGGGGACCTCTGGCTGACCTCTAACCACCCCAGACTCCAGAGGAGGGATATCCAGACCAGGCTGTATTTCATCCCACCTAAAGGGGACCTCTGGCTGACTACAACATATTTATACACTGCGCATTTAAAATGCGCATTTGGTGGCTGTGCATTTTTACCATACTCCACACGTCACCGGAATATCTGTTTATATGCCACTGGGATAACAAGATTTATTAGTTCATATCCGAATCACTTACACTTATTGGGACTGTTTTTATTTATCATATATCAGGACATTATTAATTAATATTTATTCATTGTTTTCAATATCAATTATTTCCTATGGTGGTTATTTACTAAGCACTTTATCTGCATATGGGGGTAGAGGCACAATGTATCATATATGGTGGGAATGTCCTAAAATCCAAGAGTATTGAGGGAAAATAGTAAGTTTGATTCAAAAAATTTCAGAGGTTGATGTATTAAAAGAGCCAGAGACTTGCCTTTTTCATAGTACCAAGCTTTCAGTCAAAAAGTATAAAGAATCTGGTCTATTGTATTATTTGAATGCAGCAAAGAGACTGATACCCAAGTTCTGGAGGAGACAGGAGGTGCCGAAAATAAAAGATTGGGTTGACATGGTAGATCAAATATGTAGATTGGAGGAACTTTACCATATGAATGAACATAAGATGGAGAGTCAGCATATAAGATGGAACAAATGGGAGGAATTTAAAAAGTTAAATCTAGAGTTGATGGGGGACTAACATAGAACAATATGGTTTTACTCGCTTCAGCCTTTGTTGAGATTGAGATCTCCAGAAAGGAATAGGAAATTGCAGAGTTGAGGGGGGGGAAGGGTTGGAAGGGGGGGGGGGGGATGGGTGGTGCATAGGTAGGAGAGGGGGGGCTTGGGGGGGGGGAGATGAAAAGATTAATCATTTTTAATACTGTAATTCTGACTTTCCACTACGCCCATGGGAAAACCATGCTTTAGGCGAACAGGTCCTGCTGTCTATCCTCCGTAAAGGGGTATACCTTCTTCCCCGTTTTACAGTCGAGCGTGCACACGCAGACGGGACAGCAGTAAAGAGCTTTGTAGTATTTTGAGGGGGATTTTACTAAAAAGGGAGAAGACAGAATCTGGAGCCACTGAGTATGGCAACCACTCAGCTCCTTGTGTCCATTTCAAACCTTCACTCAACAAGCTGAAGTGAGAAGCTGATTGCTTACGATGCACAACTACTCCGGATCCTGTCTGCACCCATTTTAAGTAAATTCCCCTTGAGGTAGCCCAAAGGAGGACTGTCTACAAGCTCTCTTTAGCCCATTGCTCAGTACGTCCATGAACTTTATAAGCTATGTAACAACGGTAACCACTGAAAAAATCTATATCTGCTCATATAGGAAAAGAATTGTGTTTGTGACTTTTCATCTTAACACCATTCCTTTCATTTACTAATTGGTCAATTTGATGTTTGTTTTGAAATGCAGCGAGGAGAAAATTCAAGGGAGCAAGATGACAATTTTTGAATAAAACTCATTACTAACAGTGTATGCAGTTTTCCATCAGGAAAGTCCATTCATGTGACATTCCAATGGTAAAAGCAAAGGGTAATTTGAAGTACTTTCAGACAACCTTCAGCCAGAGGTCCCTGACACGGAGCTGGTCCTTCCTTCCCCATCCTCTAGGCTTGCTGGCTGCCACCCCCCCCCACTCCTCAGAAGCCCCTCACTCTTCTGTCCCGTCCATGCTGGGACTTCTAGTCCTCTGTGTCCCTGACACAGGCAGCCCTCAGCAGCCCCTCACCTCCTGGCTTGCAGTTTGGCCTCCTGCTGAAGGAATCCACAAACAGGCCCCCTCCTCCCTTCCCCCTCATGCACAAATTCCTGAGCTCCCTGGGCAGGTCTGGAGACCTGGGAGACAGGGCCCGTTGCCATGGTAACCTGACAGGAAGTATCCGGTTACCAGCTCTATACTTGAGAGAGCAGGAAAACTCCCCTTGTGTTCTCCTGGTTGTGTGTGTGAGGGAAGGCTGTGCTGAGGGCCAGCTTCTCTCATCCGACCATCCCCCGTCCTCCTCCTCATCTTCTGGACTGTCTGTGCTGCCTGGAATCCCTGCACCGTGGAGGAATCTTCTGCTGTCCCCGTGAATCTGCCTGGCTGGATCTATCCCCTTGCTCTCCGCGAACCTGCTTGGACTTAACCCTTCCCTGTCTGGAGCCTCCTGTGTGGACTAACCCTGTGGATTACCATACCCCTGTTGTTCTATATTGCCTTCCAGAGAACTGTACTGTGTTGCTGTGTCTGCTGTGGATCTGTGGACTAAAGGAACTGTTGTCTGTGCCCCAAACACCTCCCCAATAAAAGCACGTTGGGTTCCGTGCAGTCTGTCTCTGTGTGCTCTCTGGTTCACTTGACAGTCCCCTTTAGGTGGGATGGAATATCTAAGGGGGACCTCTGGCTGACCTCTAACCACCCCAGACTCCAGAGGAGGGATATCCAGACCAGGCTGTATTTCATCCCACCTAAAGGGGACCTCTGGCTGACTACAACATATTTATACACTGCGCATTTAAAATGCGCATTTGGTGGCTGTGCATTTTTACCATACTCCACACGTCACCGGAATATCTGTTTATATGCCACTGGGATAACAAGATTTATTAGTTCATATCCGAATCACTTACACTTATTGGGACTGTTTTTATTTATCATATATCAGGACATTATTAATTAATATTTATTCATTGTTTTCAATATCAATTATTTCCTATGGTGGTTATTTACTAAGCACTTTATCTGCATATGGGGGTAGAGGCACAATGTATCATATATGGTGGGAATGTCCTAAAATCCAAGAGTATTGAGGGAAAATAGTAAGTTTGATTCAAAAAATTTCAGAGGTTGATGTATTAAAAGAGCCAGAGACTTGCCTTTTTCATAGTACCAAGCTTTCAGTCAAAAAGTATAAAGAATCTGGTCTATTGTATTATTTGAATGCAGCAAAGAGACTGATACCCAAGTTCTGGAGGAGACAGGAGGTGCCGAAAATAAAAGATTGGGTTGACATGGTAGATCAAATATGTAGATTGGAGGAACTTTACCATATGAATGAAGATAAGATGGAGAGTCAGCATATAAGATGGAACAAATGGGAGGAATTTAAAAAGTTAAATCTAGAGTTGATGGGGGACTAACATAGAACAATATGGTTTTACTCGCTTCAGCCTTTGTTGAGATTGAGATCTCCAGAAAGGAATAGGAAATTGCAGAGTTGAGGGGGGGGAAGGGTTGGAAGGGGGGGGGGGGATGGGTGGTGCATAGGTAGGAGAGGGGGGGCTTGGGGGGGGGAGATGAAAAGATTAATCATTTTTAATACTGTAATTCTGACTTTCCACTACGCCCATGGGAAAACCATGCTTTAGGCGAACAGGTCCTGCTGTCTATCCTCCGTAAAGGGGTATACCTTCTTCCCCGTTTTACAGTCGAGCGTGCACACGCAGACGGGACAGCAGTAAAGAGCTTTGTAGTATTTTGAGGGGGATTTTACTAAAAAGGGAGAAGACAGAATCTGGAGCCACTGAGTATGGCAACCACTCAGCTCCTTGTGTCCATTTCAAACCTTCACTCAACAAGCTGAAGTGAGAAGCTGATTGCTTACGATGCACAACTACTCCGGATCCTGTCTGCACCCATTTTAAGTAAATTCCCCTTGAGGTAGCCCAAAGGAGGACTGTCTACAAGCTCTCTTTAGCCCATTGCTCAGTACGTCCATGAACTTTATAAGCTATGTAACAACGGTAACCACTGAAAAAATCTATATCTGCTCATATAGGAAAAGAATTGTGTTTGTGACTTTTCATCTTAACACCATTCCTTTCATTTACTAATTGGTCAATTTGATGTTTGTTTTGAAATGCAGCGAGGAGAAAATTCAAGGGAGCAAGATGACAATTTTTGAATAAAACTCATTACTAACAGTGTATGCAGTTTTCCATCAGGAAAGTCCATTCATGTGACATTCCAATGGTAAAAGCAAAGGGTAATTTGAAGTACTTTCAGACAACCTTCAGCCAGAGGTCCCTGACACGGAGCTGGTCCTTCCTTCCCCATCCTCTAGGCTTGCTGGCTGCCACCCCCCCCCACTCCTCAGAAGCCCCTCACTCTTCTGTCCCGTCCATGCTGGGACTTCTAGTCCTCTGTGTCCCTGACACAGGCAGCCCTCAGCAGCCCCTCACCTCCTGGCTTGCAGTTTGGCCTCCTGCTGAAGGAATCCACAAACAGGCCCCCTCCTCCCTTCCCCCTCATGCACAAATTCCTGAGCTCCCTGGGCAGGTCTGGAGACCTGGGAGACAGGGCCCGTTGCCATGGTAACCTGACAGGAAGTATCCGGTTACCAGCTCTATACTTGAGAGAGCAGGAAAACTCCCCTTGTGTTCTCCTGGTTGTGTGTGTGAGGGAAGGCTGTGCTGAGGGCCAGCTTCTCTCATCCGACCATCCCCCGTCCTCCTCCTCATCTTCTGGACTGTCTGTGCTGCCTGGAATCCCTGCACCGTGGAGGAATCTTCTGCTGTCCCCGTGAATCTGCCTGGCTGGATCTATCCCCTTGCTCTCCGCGAACCTGCTTGGACTTAACCCTTCCCTGTCTGGAGCCTCCTGTGTGGACTAACCCTGTGGATTACCATACCCCTGTTGTTCTATATTGCCTTCCAGAGAACTGTACTGTGTTGCTGTGTCTGCTGTGGATCTGTGGACTAAAGGAACTGTTGTCTGTGCCCCAAACACCTCCCCAATAAAAGCACGTTGGGTTCCGTGCAGTCTGTCTCTGTGTGCTCTCTGGTTCACTTGACAGTCCCCTTTAGGTGGAATGGAATATCTAAGGGGGACCTCTGGCTGACCTCTAACCACCCCAGACTCCAGAGGAGGGATATCCAGACCAGGCTGTATTTCATCCCACCTAAAGGGGACCTCTGGCTGACTACAACATATTTATACACTGCGCATTTAAAATGCGCATTTGGTGGCTGTGCATTTTTACCATACTCCACACGTCACCGGAATATCTGTTTATATGCCACTGGGATAACAAGATTTATTAGTTCATATCCGAATCACTTACACTTATTGGGACTGTTTTTATTTATCATATATCAGGACATTATTAATTAATATTTATTCATTGTTTTCAATATCAATTATTTCCTATGGTGGTTATTTACTAAGCACTTTATCTGCATATGGGGGTAGAGGCACAATGTATCATATATGGTGGGAATGTCCTAAAATCCAAGAGTATTGAGGGAAAATAGTAAGTTTGATTCAAAAAATTTCAGAGGTTGATGTATTAAAAGAGCCAGAGACTTGCCTTTTTCATAGTACCAAGCTTTCAGTCAAAAAGTATAAAGAATCTGGTCTATTGTATTATTTGAATGCAGCAAAGAGACTGATACCCAAGTTCTGGAGGAGACAGGAGGTGCCGAAAATAAAAGATTGGGTTGACATGGTAGATCAAATATGTAGATTGGAGGAACTTTACCATATGAATGAACATAAGATGGAGAGTCAGCATATAAGATGGAACAAATGGGAGGAATTTAAAAAGTTAAATCTAGAGTTGATGGGGGACTAACATAGAACAATATGGTTTTACTCGCTTCAGCCTTTGTTGAGATTGAGATCTCCAGAAAGGAATAGGAAATTGCAGAGTTGAGGGGGGGAAGGGTTGGAAGGGGGGGGGGGATGGGTGGTGCATAGGTAGGAGAGGGGGGGCTTGGGGGGGGGAGATGAAAAGATTAATCATTTTTAATACTGTAATTCTGACTTTCCACTACGCCCATGGGAAAACCATGCTTTAGGCGAACAGGTCCTGCTGTCTATCCTCCGTAAAGGGGTATACCTTCTTCCCCGTTTTACAGTCGAGCGTGCACACGCAGACGGGACAGCAGTAAAGAGCTTTGTAGTATTTTGAGGGGGATTTTACTAAAAAGGGAGAAGACAGAATCTGGAGCCACTGAGTATGGCAACCACTCAGCTCCTTGTGTCCATTTCAAACCTTCACTCAACAAGCTGAAGTGAGAAGCTGATTGCTTACGATGCACAACTACTCCGGATCCTGTCTGCACCCATTTTAAGTAAATTCCCCTTGAGGTAGCCCAAAGGAGGACTGTCTACAAGCTCTCTTTAGCCCATTGCTCAGTACGTCCATGAACTTTATAAGCTATGTAACAACGGTAACCACTGAAAAAATCTATATCTGCTCATATAGGAAAAGAATTGTGTTTGTGACTTTTCATCTTAACACCATTCCTTTCATTTACTAATTGGTCAATTTGATGTTTGTTTTGAAATGCAGCGAGGAGAAAATTCAAGGGAGCAAGATGACAATTTTTGAATAAAACTCATTACTAACAGTGTATGCAGTTTTCCATCAGGAAAGTCCATTCATGTGACATTCCAATGGTAAAAGCAAAGGGTAATTTGAAGTACTTTCAGACAACCTTCAGCCAGAGGTCCCTGACACGGAGCTGGTCCTTCCTTCCCCATCCTCTAGGCTTGCTGGCTGCCACCCCCCCCACTCCTCAGAAGCCCCTCACTCTTCTGTCCCGTCCATGCTGGGACTTCTAGTCCTCTGTGTCCCTGACACAGGCAGCCCTCAGCAGCCCCTCACCTCCTGGCTTGCAGTTTGGCCTCCTGCTGAAGGAATCCACAAACAGGCCCCCTCCTCCCTTCCCCCTCATGCACAAATTCCTGAGCTCCCTGGGCAGGTCTGGAGACCTGGGAGACAGGGCCCGTTGCCATGGTAACCTGACAGGAAGTATCCGGTTACCAGCTCTATACTTGAGAGAGCAGGAAAACTCCCCTTGTGTTCTCCTGGTTGTGTGTGTGAGGGAAGGCTGTGCTGAGGGCCAGCTTCTCTCATCCGACCATCCCCCGTCCTCCTCCTCATCTTCTGGACTGTCTGTGCTGCCTGGAATCCCTGCACCGTGGAGGAATCTTCTGCTGTCCCCGTGAATCTGCCTGGCTGGATCTATCCCCTTGCTCTCCGCGAACCTGCTTGGACTTAACCCTTCCCTGTCTGGAGCCTCCTGTGTGGACTAACCCTGTGGATTACCATATCCCTGTTGTTCTATATTGCCTTCCAGAGAACTGTACTGTGTTGCTGTGTCTGCTGTGGATCTGTGGACTAAAGGAACTGTTGTCTGTGCCCCAAACACCTCCCCAATAAAAGCACGTTGGGTTCCCTGCAGTCTGTCTCTGTGTGCTCTCTGGTTCACTTGACAGTCCCCTTTAGGTGGGATGGAATATCTAAGGGGGACCTCTGGCTGACTTCTAACCACCCCAGACTCCAGAGGAGGGATATCCAGACCAGGCTGTATTTCATCCCACCTAAAGCGGACCTCTGGCTGACTACAACATATTTATACACTGCGCATTTAAAATGCGCATTTGGTGGCTGTGCATTTTTACCATACTCCACACGTCACCGGAATATCTGTTTATATGCCACTGGGATAACAAGATTTATTAGTTCATATCCGAATCACTTACACTTATTGGGACTGTTTTTATTTATCATATATCAGGACATTATTAATTAATATTTATTCATTGTTTTCAATATCAATTATTTCCTATGGTGGTTATTTACTAAGCACTTTATCTGCATATGGGGGTAGAGGCACAATGTATCATATATGGTGGGAATGTCCTAAAATCCAAGAGTATTGAGGGAAAATAGTAAGTTTGATTCAAAAAATTTCAGAGGTTGATGTATTAAAAGAGCCAGAGACTTGCCTTTTTCATAGTACCAAGCTTTCAGTCAAAAAGTATAAAGAATCTGGTCTATTGTATTATTTGAATGCAGCAAAGAGACTGATACCCAAGTTCTGGAGGAGACAGGAGGTGCCGAAAATAAAAGATTGGGTTGACATGGTAGATCAAATATGTAGATTGGAGGAACTTTACCATATGAATGAAGATAAGATGGAGAGTCAGCATATAAGATGGAACAAATGGGAGGAATTTAAAAAGTTAAATCTAGAGTTGATGGGGGACTAACATAGAACAATATGGTTTTACTCGCTTCAGCCTTTGTTGAGATTGAGATCTCCAGAAAGGAATAGGAAATTGCAGAGTTGAGGGGGGGAAGGGTTGGAAGGGGGGGGGGATGGGTGGTGCATAGGTAGGAGAGGGGGGGCTTGGGGGGGGGAGATGAAAAGATTAATCATTTTTAATACTGTAATTCTGACTTTCCACTACGCCCATGGGAAAACCATGCTTTAGGCGAACAGGTCCTGCTGTCTATCCTCCGTAAAGGGGTATACCTTCTTCCCCGTTTTACAGTCGAGCGTGCACACGCAGACGGGACAGCAGTAAAGAGCTTTGTAGTATTTTGAGGGGGATTTTACTAAAAAGGGAGAAGACAGAATCTGGAGCCACTGAGTATGGCAACCACTCAGCTCCTTGTGTCCATTTCAAACCTTCACTCAACAAGCTGAAGTGAGAAGCTGATTGCTTACGATGCACAACTACTCCGGATCCTGTCTGCACCCATTTTAAGTAAATTCCCCTTGAGGTAGCCCAAAGGAGGACTGTCTACAAGCTCTCTTTAGCCCATTGCTCAGTACGTCCATGAACTTTATAAGCTATGTAACAACGGTAACCACTGAAAAAATCTATATCTGCTCATATAGGAAAAGAATTGTGTTTGTGACTTTTCATCTTAACACCATTCCTTTCATTTACTAATTGGTCAATTTGATGTTTGTTTTGAAATGCAGCGAGGAGAAAATTCAAGGGAGCAAGATGACAATTTTTGAATAAAACTCATTTCTAACAGTGTATGCAGTTTTCCATCAGGAAAGTCCATTCATGTGACATTCCAATGGTAAAAGCAAAGGGTAATTTGAAGTACTTTCAGACAACCTTCAGCCAGAGGTCCCTGACACGGAGCTGGTCCTTCCTTCCCCATCCTCTAGGCTTGCTGGCTGCCGCCACCCCCCCCCCACTCCTCAGAAGCCCCTCACTCTTCTGTCCCGTCCATGCTGGGACTTCTAGTCCTCCGTGTCCCTGACACAGGCAGCCCTCAGCAGCCCCTCACCCCCTGGCTTGCAGTTTGGCCTCCTGCTGAAGGAATCCACAAACAGGCCCCCTCCTCCCTTCCCCCTCATGCACAAATTCCTGAGCTCCCTGGGCAGGTCTGGAGACCTGGGAGACAGGGCCCGTTGCCATGGTAACCTGACAGGAAGTATCCGGTTACCAGCTCTATACTTGAGAGAGCAGGAAAACTCCCCTTGTGTTCTCCTGGTTGTGTGTGTGAGGGAAGGCTGTGCTGAGGGCCAGCTTCTCTCATCCGACCATCCCCCGTCCTCCTCTTCATCTTCTGGACTGTCTGTGCTGCCTGGAATCCCTGCACCGTGGAGGAATCTTCTGCTGTCCCCGTGAATCTGCCTGGCTGGATCTATCCCCTTGCTCTCCGCGAACCTGCTTGGACTTAACCCTTCCCTGTCTGGAGCCTCCTGTGTGGACTAACCCTGTGGATTACCATACCCCTGTTGTTCTATATTGCCTTCCAGAGAACTGTACTGTGTTGCTGTGTCTGCTGTGGATCTGTGGACTAAAGGAACTGTTGTCTGTGCCCCAAACACCTCCCCAATAAAAGCACGTTGGGTTCCGTGCAGTCTGTCTCTGTGTGCTCTCTGGTTCTCTTGACAGTCCCCTTTAGGTGGGATGGAATATCTAAGGGGGACCTCTGGCTGACTTCTAACCACCCCAGACTCCAGAGGAGGGATATCCAGACCAGGCTGTATTTCATCCCACCTAAAGGGGACCTCTGGCTGACTACAACATATTTATACACTGCGCATTTAAAATGCGCATTTGGTGGCTGTGCATTTTTACCATACTCCACACGTCACCGGAATATCTGTTTATATGCCACTGGGATAACAAGATTTATTAGTTCATATCCGAATCACTTACACTTATTGGGACTGTTTTTATTTATCATATATCAGGACATTATTAATTAATATTTATTCATTGTTTTCAATATCAATTATTTCCTATGGTGGTTATTTACTAAGCACTTTATCTGCATATGGGGGTAGAGGCACAATGTATCATATATGGTGGGAATGTCCTAAAATCCAAGAGTATTGAGGGAAAATAGTAAGTTTGATTCAAAAAATTTCAGAGGTTGATGTATTAAAAGAGCCAGAGACTTGCCTTTTTCATAGTACCAAGCTTTCAGTCAAAAAGTATAAAGAATCTGGTCTATTGTATTATTTGAATGCAGCAAAGAGACTGATACCCAAGTTCTGGAGGAGACAGGAGGTGCCGAAAATAAAAGATTGGGTTGACATGGTAGATCAAATATGTAGATTGGAGGAACTTTACCATATGAATGAACATAAGATGGAGAGTCAGCATATAAGATGGAACAAATGGGAGGAATTTAAAAAGTTAAATCTAGAGTTGATGGGGGACTAACATAGAACAATATGGTTTTACTCGCTTCAGCCTTTGTTGAGATTGAGATCTCCAGAAAGGAATAGGAAATTGCAGAGTTGAGGGGGGGGAAGGGTTGGAAGGGGGGGGGGGGATGGGTGGTGCATAGGTAGGAGAGGGGGGGCTTGGGGGGGGGGAGATGAAAAGATTAATCATTTTTAATACTGTAATTCTGACTTTCCACTACGCCCATGGGAAAACCATGCTTTAGGCGAACAGGTCCTGCTGTCTATCCTCCGTAAAGGGGTATACCTTCTTCCCCGTTTTACAGTCGAGCGTGCACACGCAGACGGGACAGCAGTAAAGAGCTTTGTAGTATTTTGAGGGGGATTTTACTAAAAAGGGAGAAGACAGAATCTGGAGCCACTGAGTATGGCAACCACTCAGCTCCTTGTGTCCATTTCAAACCTTCACTCAACAAGCTGAAGTGAGAAGCTGATTGCTTACGATGCACAACTACTCCGGATCCTGTCTGCACCCATTTTAAGTAAATTCCCCTTGAGGTAGCCCAAAGGAGGACTGTCTACAAGCTCTCTTTAGCCCATTGCTCAGTACGTCCATGAACTTTATAAGCTATGTAACAACGGTAACCACTGAAAAAATCTATATCTGCTCATATAGGAAAAGAATTGTGTTTGTGACTTTTCATCTTAACACCATTCCTTTCATTTACTAATTGGTCAATTTGATGTTTGTTTTGAAATGCAGCGAGGAGAAAATTCAAGGGAGCAAGATGACAATTTTTGAATAAAACTCATTACTAACAGTGTATGCAGTTTTCCATCAGGAAAGTCCATTCATGTGACATTCCAATGGTAAAAGCAAAGGGTAATTTGAAGTACTTTCAGACAACCTTCAGCCAGAGGTCCCTGACACGGAGCTGGTCCTTCCTTCCCCATCCTCTAGGCTTGCTGGCTGCCACCCCCCCCCCCACTCCTCAGAAGCCCCTCACTCTTCTGTCCCGTCCATGCTGGGACTTCTAGTCCTCTGTGTCCCTGACACAGGCAGCCCTCAGCAGCCCCTCACCTCCTGGCTTGCAGTTTGGCCTCCTGCTGAAGGAATCCACAAACAGGCCCCCTCCTCCCTTCCCCCTCATGCACAAATTCCTGAGCTCCCTGGGCAGGTCTGGAGACCTGGGAGACAGGGCCCGTTGCCATGGTAACCTGACAGGAAGTATCCGGTTACCAGCTCTATACTTGAGAGAGCAGGAAAACTCCCCTTGTGTTCTCCTGGTTGTGTGTGTGAGGGAAGGCTGTGCTGAGGGCCAGCTTCTCTCATCCGACCATCCCCCGTCCTCCTCCTCATCTTCTGGACTGTCTGTGCTGCCTGGAATCCCTGCACCGTGGAGGAATCTTCTGCTGTCCCCGTGAATCTGCCTGGCTGGATCTATCCCCTTGCTCTCCGCGAACCTGCTTGGACTTAACCCTTCCCTGTCTGGAGCCTCCTGTGTGGACTAACCCTGTGGATTACCATACCCCTGTTGTTCTATATTGCCTTCCAGAGAACTGTACTGTGTTGCTGTGTCTGCTGTGGATCTGTGGACTAAAGGAACTGTTGTCTGTGCCCCAAACACCTCCCCAATAAAAGCATGTTGGGTTCCGTGCAGTCTGTCTCTGTGTGCTCTCTGGTTCACTTGACAGTCCCCTTTAGGTGGGATGGAATATCTAAGGGGGACCTCTGGCTGACTTCTAACCACCCCAGACTCCAGAGGAGGGATATCCAGACCAGGCTGTATTTCATCCCACCTAAAGGGGACCTCTGGCTGACTACAACATATTTATACACTGCGCATTTAAAATGCGCATTTGGTGGCTGTGCATTTTTACCATACTCCACACGTCACCGGAATATCTGTTTATATGCCACTGGGATAACAAGATTTATTAGTTCATATCCGAATCACTTACACTTATTGGGACTGTTTTTATTTATCATATATCAGGACATTATTAATTAATATTTATTCATTGTTTTCAATATCAATTATTTCCTATGGTGGTTATTTACTAAGCACTTTATCTGCATATGGGGGTAGAGGCACAATGTATCATATATGGTGGGAATGTCCTAAAATCCAAGAGTATTGAGGGAAAATAGTAAGTTTGATTCAAAATATTTCAGAGGTTGATGTATTAAAAGAGCCAGAGACTTGCCTTTTTCATAGTACCAAGCTTTCAGTCAAAAAGTATAAAGAATCTGGTCTATTGTATTATTTGAATGCAGCAAAGAGACTGATACCCAAGTTCTGGAGGAGACAGGAGGTGCCGAAAATAAAAGATTGGGTTGACATGGTAGATCAAATATGTAGATTGGAGGAACTTTACCATATGAATGAAGATAAGATGGAGAGTCAGCATATAAGATGGAACAAATGGGAGGAATTTAAAAAGTTAAATCTAGAGTTGATGGGGGACTAACATAGAACAATATGGTTTTACTCGCTTCAGCCTTTGTTGAGATTGAGATCTCCAGAAAGGAATAGGAAATTGCAGAGTTGAGGGGGGGAAGGGTTGGAAGGGGGGGGGATGGGTGGTGCATAGGTAGGAGAGGGGGGGCTTGGGGGGGGGAGATGAAAAGATTAATCATTTTTAATACTGTAATTCTGACTTTCCACTACGCCCATGGGAAAACCATGCTTTAGGCGAACAGGTCCTGCTGTCTATCCTCCGTAAAGGGGTATACCTTCTTCCCCGTTTTACAGTCGAGCGTGCACACGCAGACGGGACAGCAGTAAAGAGCTTTGTAGTATTTTGAGGGGGATTTTACTAAAAAGGGAGAAGACAGAATCTGGAGCTACTGAGTATGGCAACCACTCAGCTCCTTGTGTCCATTTCAAACCTTCACTCAACAAGCTGAAGTGAGAAGCTGATTGCTTACGATGCACAACTACTCCGGATCCTGTCTGCATCCATTTTAAGTAAATTCCCCTTGAGGTAGCCCAAAGGAGGACTGTCTACAAGCTCTCTTTAGCCCATTGCTCAGTACGTCCATGAACTTTATAAGCTATGTAACAACGGTAACCACTGAAAAAATCTATATCTGCTCATATAGGAAAAGAATTGTGTTTGTGACTTTTCATCTTAACACCATTCCTTTCATTTACTAATTGGTCAATTTGATGTTTGTTTTGAAATGCAGCGAGGAGAAAATTCAAGGGAGCAAGATGACAATTTTTGAATAAAACTCATTTCTAACAGTGTATGCAGTTTTCCATCAGGAAAGTCCATTCATGTGACATTCCAATGGTAAAAGCAAAGGGTAATTTGAAGTACTTTCAGACAACCTTCAGCCAGAGGTCCCTGACACGGAGCTGGTCCTTCCTTCCCCATCCTCTAGGCTTGCTGGCTGCCGCCACCCCCCCCCCCACTCCTCAGAAGCCCCTCACTCTTCTGTCCCGTCCATGCTGGGACTTCTAGTCCTCCGTGTCCCTGACACAGGCAGCCCTCAGCAGCCCCTCACCCCCTGGCTTGCAGTTTGGCCTCCTGCTGAAGGAATCCACAAACAGGCCCCCTCCTCCCTTCCCCCTCATGCACAAATTCCTGAGCTCCCTGGGCAGGTCTGGAGACCTGGGAGACAGGGCCCGTTGCCATGGTAACCTGACAGGAAGTATCCGGTTACCAGCTCTATACTTGAGAGAGCAGGAAAACTCCCCTTGTGTTCTCCTGGTTGTGTGTGTGAGGGAAGGCTGTGCTGAGGGCCAGCTTCTCTCATCCGACCATCCCCCGTCCTCCTCCTCATCTTCTGGACTGTCTGTGCTGCCTGGAATCCCTGCACCGTGGAGGAATCTTCTGCTGTCCCTGTGAATCTGCCTGGCTGGATCTATCCCCTGCTTGGACTTAACCCCTTGCTCTCCGATATAGATTATGTCTTCATGTAATATTGTTAATTTATTTTTATGCTTTATAATAAAAAATAATAGATATAAATATATTAAATAATAAAAATACATTAAATCAATAATAAAATAACAATACCAGATCTCATCAATGATAATAACCAATAAAATTATAGTAATATTAGTTAATCAATAAACAATAATAAAATATTAGCAACAGATAAAATCAATAATAGTATTGATAAAATATAATAAAATATTCATAAAAAGTATAATCAATATTATTATTATTTATATCTTATTATTTTATGTATTGTTTCATCTCTATTTCTTGTTTAAATCTCTATTGTTATTTTATGTTTTATATAAATAGCAGTTATCGCTATAATCAATATTAATAAACAATAAATTGAATAGAATTACATATAATTAAGAATAATAGATATAAATAATCATCCCAATAGAAATCAAACAATAATAATACATCAAATATTAGCAGTAGATAGAATCGCTAATAACAGACAATAATAAATCCCCCCAATCACAGACAGAAGAATAATGGGAGATAGAAGGGGATTTCTTACCGGGCTCCCCGCTCCTGGCTCCAGTAGCTCTGGTTATCCGTCCTCCCCTCAGCTCGACACTCAGAGGACGGTCCTGTGCGGCGCTGTGTCCGGACATCGGGGAGTCCATCCAGCGGTAGAAGTCCTCTTCTTGCCTCAGGTGGGCATGCCTGGACTTGTAGTACTTGCGGGAGACTCGCTCTTGTCATCGGAGATGGGAGAGATGTGATTGGACGGCACACAAGAAAACTTTCCCTCGCCCCGCCCACTGAACAGAAATCCTGCGTGTGTCGCTCCTCAGGACTCCTCCTGCTCTCCGTTCTGCGTCCTCCTCTCAGCTCCGCCCGGCTCTGAATGACAAGGAGATCCTGTGTGCGCAGGTGCCTCAGCTAGGACTCCGCCTTTTTTTTCACCCAGCCTGTGGGCGTGGCTTAACCACCCTCCCGGAAGTGTCATTGACATGAAGGGAGAGTGCCAGTGACGGGGTGGGAACATTCTGCAGCGATATATGGCAGTATCGGACAGTATCAGTGACATAGGGGAGGGGAGTGTTTGACACTCCTCCCCCCCAATGTCATTCACACTGTCTGGGGTGTGTCGCTTCTCCGGACTCCTCCCGCTCTCAGTTCTGCGTCCTCCTCTCAGCTCCGCCCAGCTCTGAATGACATGGAGGAACTGTGCGCCCAGGTGACTCAGCTAGGACTCCGCCCCTTTTTCAACATGGGCGTGGCTTAACCCCGTTCCCGGAAGTGCTGTGAGGGTGGGAGGTTACCAGACGGGACATGCTGTGCTTCTATCTCGGACAGAGCCTCGGCCAGAGAGATGAGATCTGTCTTCATGGGGTGAGGAGAAGCTCGGCGGGTGGACTGCAAATCTCAGCATGGACCGCAGGGGGACTGAGAGACACAAGGGGGCCAGACTGACAGGGAGGCCGGTGTAGAGGTGATCTGTGTCAGTGACATGGGGGGGGGGGCAGTGGCAGTAACATGAGGAGGACAACGTCAGTGACATGGGGGGGAAAGGACAGTGTCAGTGGCATGGCGATGACAGTGTGAGTGACACTGCCCCCCATGTCACACTGTCCCTCCCCATGTCACTGTTTTCCCCATGTCACTGCCCCTCTAATGTCACTGACCCTCCCCATGTCATGTCCCCCCCCAACATGTCACTGCCCCTCACATGTTACGGCCCCCCATGTCACTGTCTTCCCCACGTCACTGCCCCCCCAATATCCTTGTCCTCCCCATGTCAGCCCCCCCCCCATGTCACTGTCCTCCCCATTTCACTCATCCCCCTATGTCAGCGCGCCCCCCTTCATGTCACTGTCCTCTTCCCATGTGACTGCCCCCCACATCACAGTCCTCCCCATGTCACTACCCCCCACATGTGACTGCCCCCCCACATGTGACTGTCCTCCCATGTTACTGCCCCCCCCCACATGTCACTGCCCCCCCCCCCCACATCACTGTCCTTCAATGTCACTGCCCTCCCCCCATGTGTCACTGACCACCCCACATGTCACTGCCCCCCCCCCCCACATTTCACAGTCCTCCCATGTCATTGCCCCCCCCCCATGTCACTGTCCTCTCTCTGATCCATTATGCTCCCCAATACACAGCTTCGATCCATCTTGTGGGAGCGTCGGCGGCTAGTGATCCGTGGAATCAGCTTCAGCGGTGCAGCCTGTAAGGGGTTAACTGTGGCAGTTCTGTGCTAAAGTTGGCGATCGGCTTCTTCTGTCTGAAACCGAAACATGCGCAGTTGCTTCAGGAGAGACATTTCTTCATGGGATACAGGTCTTGCCGCTGCTTCTACAAGGACCCCCCCTCCCCCCACAGTGGCAGGGTACAGGGAGGGGTAGTTATTAGGATAGCAGGCACTCAGGGTACAGGGAGGGGTCGTTAGTAGGATAGCAGGTACACAGTGGTGGGGTACTAGGAGGGGTAGTTAGTAGGATAGCAGGCACTCGGTACAGGGAGGGGTAGTTAGTAGGATAGCAGGCACTCGGGGTACAGGGAGGGGTAGTTAGTAGGATAGCAGGCACTCAGGGTACAGGGAGGGGTAGTTAGTAGGATAGCAGGCACTCAGGGTACAGGGAGGGGTAGTTAGTAGGATAGCAGGCACTCGGGGTACAGGGAGGGGTAGTTAGTAGGATAGCAGGTACTCGGGGTACAGGGAGGGGTAGTTAGTAGGATAGCAGGCACACAGTGGCGCGGTACTGGGAGGGGTAGTTAGTAGGATAGGATGTTAGGATGCCCGGATAGAGAGGGGCTCACCTACAGGCACAGGACCCTGTAAGATAATTTGGGACTTTTCTTGTCCCCTGAGAGAGGCCCACCTGTACAGCAGGGAAGGAGCGGCCCAGCTAGAAGGCCTGGTAGCAGTCACCGGCAGCACAGGAGGGGACCAAGTGAAGAAGCCTGCACCCTGCCAGTAAGGGAAGAGGAGCCCTCTGGAGGGAAGCTGGATTTGTTCTCTTACCCAGGACTGTACACTCTGCAGTGACAAGCATCGGATTCCCTGCCCAGTGATGCACCCAGTACATGTGGATGAGGAGAGGAGTCCTCGGGGGCGGTCCTCGGGGACGCTGGCTAGCTCTCCAGAAGAGACATTTTGCTGTATAAACTTGTACATCATTGCTAAGGAATTTGCCTTTTGTTGCCGTTCCCTCGGCCATCCTATACGCCCCTCACCCCATCCAAGTTCTAAACCCCATAATAAAACTTCAAAACGAAGCTCAAGGACTGGTCACTGCCTCCTGATGTAAGTCCGATTGGAAAATGTGTGTTGCCTGGCTGTGCAGGACTATAGGGGGACCCAAATCTATTGCAACTCCTAAGAGGGTAGTGCTACATTAGGTACAAGTCAGAATGTTGAAGCCCAATGCTGGGTATGAGCTGAAGAGAAGGACCTTTGTCCTATGTGTGGAAGCAGTGGTCTCTCTGCAATGGTCCAACACACAGGGCCCCTGCTGTGTCAGATACTGTATATGGCTCTGCAATCAGTGAAGCATGAGTGTCCTGATTGGAGAGTACTGGTTCTGACTCAGCAGGGGGTGTGTCACACCCCAGGAGAGAGACCACTGCTTCCACACACAGAGCAAAGGTCCTTTTATAGGACTGCTACTCCACTCAGGCCGTGGCTGCTTTGAAAGGAAATGGAACTGTAAGATTTTGCACACCTTTGTTTTCTATGAATGTACTTTCCATCTTTTTAAACTGAATGTTCAGAACAGTGTGTGCGTTTGGGGACCCGCAACCACATGTCATATAGGGCCACAGCAACTGTGTCCATGCAGCCGTGTGTCCCAATAGACAAAAATGGGACGCTGGCATGGGGATGGATGCAACACCTGTGCACCCTCATGCCTGTAAAAGACGGGACATTGAGTCATTTACCTAAACCCCGGTCACATCGGGTGCGAGTTGCATGCCAGGCGACTTGCAAATCGTAGGCCAAGTCACAGCCTATTGTCTGCTATTAGAGCGGTCCTATCGGTGCGGTTCTGACTTGGTCAGAGACGTACCCATTTCTACAGTACTACATGCACTACTTTTGGTGCGATTTACATCTGTGTCAGACGTCTTGCAAATCGCAATGAAATCAGCAGGTCACCCGACTTTGAAACCGTGCGACTTCACTGTAAGTCGCACAAATTCAAAATCTGCTGTTATGTGACCGGGGGGGGCGGGGGCCTTCCCCCCCTTCCACTAATGCACTTTTTCTGTGCTAAAACGCATCTTTCCAGCACAACAAAAGCACATGAAAATGATTCCCCTTTAACCACTTCATGTCCGGACACTTTCACCCCCTTCCTGCCCAGGCCAATTTTCAGCTTTCAGCGCTATCACACTTTGAATGACAATTGCGCAGTCATGCAACACTGTACCCATATGAATTTTTTTAGCATTTTTTTAACAGATAAACTTTATTTTGGTGGTATTTATTCATCACTGGGATTTTTATTTTTTTCTGCTATATAAATGAAAGTCCAAAAATTTTGAAAAAAAAAAGTGTTTTTCTTCTAAAAGTTTGCAAATAAATAATCTTTCTTTGTAAATCTTGGCCAAAATGTATTCATCTATCTTTTTAGTTAAAAAATAATCCAAATTAGTTTATAACCAAAAATTATATTTTTTCTAAATTTGTTTTTACATTTTTATTTTTTATGGTTTTTTTTTAACATACTGTCATCCTAGCAGTACAGTGTCACCATAGTGACACAGTAATACTTGTGAGGGGGTGATGAAGATTTTTTTTACACTGATTGCTTGTACAGCCAAAAAGGCTATAAAAGCAATAATTTCTCCTCTCTTTGGCTGCATTCTTGCAGCCATTGAGAAATACTGTGAAAGCTGTGATTGGTCACAGCTTGTCACATGGTACAAGGCTGTTGCGAATAGCCCTGTACCATGTGATCTCTGTGATCATTCACAGATTTCACTAGTAGTAAGCAATGATGTCAGAAAGTGACATCTTGCTTACTACTATTCATGTGATCACTGATTGGCCGATCAGTGATCACGATTGGGACCTCACACAGAGGACCTGTACAGCGATCGGTGTTCCGGATCGCGGTGCCTCGCCTTCCCAGGGAGAGCACACAGGCTTAAAGGGTGGGTGCCATTTATGAACGGCCACCCGCCCCTGCACTGCCACCGTCCGGCCGTTTATATACATGGGCCGGACGGGAAGTGGTTACATCGTATGTAGCTGTTCACATTAGTGTGCTGCATTTGTGCTTCGGTTCTGTCCTGCACCTTCCATAGAATTCAATGGTAACACAACAAAAAAACATTGAAAATGTACTGTGTTTTTGGGGTCACATGTTCAGGCTTCATGGGTGCATTGCTGGGAGTCAGGAAATCCTGTTTTGTGCAGTGAAGAGAGAGAAAGCCATGAGCCAGCGCAGGACCATGGAGCGCGGCACAGCCAGTCACCGTAACATTGAGCATGGGGAGTATGAGTACTGAGCATGGGCACCCCGAGCGCTACAATACATTCTTTCATCATTCTATGTAATATTGTGCCTAGGTACATCCCTTCCAAGTTTGCCAGTAGTCACATGTATATGCTGATGCTTTTTTCAAGTGTCTCATTCTTGTAATTGCATTTGCTTTTAATTTGCATTTGCACTGAACTTTGACCTCTGTACATCTTGCATTGATTGCATTTGCTGTGCCAGTGTAGAGATATGCTGCCCTCTACCGTCTGAATTTGTAAATGCCTGTAACTATAGTGGGGAGAATAATGATTTGATCCCCCGCAGATTTTGCAAGTTTGCCCACTTACAAAGAAATGAAAGGTCTGTATTTTTTTTTTTTATCAGAGGTGTATTTTAAATGACAGACAGAATATTAACCAAAAATCCAGAAAAAACACATGATACAAATGATATAAATTGAGTCACAGTTCTGTGAGTTAAAGTAGTATTTGATCCGCAAACAAACATACTTGATGGAGAAACCCTTGTTGGCAAGCACAGAAGAGGTAATATGTTTCTTGTAGTTGGTTCCCAGGTTTGCACACATCTCGGGGGATTTTGGACCACTCTTCTTTAATGATCTCTAAATCCTTCAGGTTTCTTGGCTGTCACTTGGCAACTCAAAGGTTTACATTTTCCATAGGATTAAGGTCTGGAGACTGGCTAGGCCACTCCAGGACCTTAACCCCTTGGAGCTGGCACCTCCCACTCCTTTAAGGGTTTCAGAAGCCGGAAGGCAGGTGGGGTTTTAGGGTCATGTGCCTGCCGTGATACGCTGTCACATGATCGGGAAAGGTCCCGATCACAAGAGGAGATTGGGACCCTTCCGTGAGTCCCGGACATGTGTGCTGGGGACGCGCGCACTCAGCACGTTTTTTTTAATTGCACGCAAATGTGCGGCCACTCGGCGTCAAGGCCCAGATGTTTGCTTGCGCTCGGCCTGAATAGGTTAATGTGCTTCTTCTTGAACTACTCCTTTGTTGCCTTTGCCGTATCTGTTGGGTCATTTTCATGCTGGGAGACCCATCTTCAGTGTTCTGGCTGAGGGAAGAATACAATACATGGCCCCATCCATTGGCCCCTCACCATCCTCTACCTTTAGCAGAGAAACAGCCCCAAAGCATAATGTTTCCACCTCCGTGCTTCACTGTACAGATGGTGTTCTTAGGGTCATAGTCGGCTGTTTTCTTCCTCCAAACACAGTGAGTCGCGTTAATGCCAAAGAGCTCAGTTTTGGTGTCATCTGACCACAGCACTTTCTCCGAATCCTCCTCTGAATCATTTAGATGTTCATGGTCAAATTTCAGACAGACCTGGACATGTGCTTTCTTGAGGTGAGGAACCTTGCGGGCGCTGCAGGATTTCAATCGATGACACTGTATTGTTATCAATGGCTTGTTTGGTGATTGTAGTCCCAACTTCCTTGTCATTAACAAGCTCCTCCCGTGCAGTTCTGGGCTGGTCCCTCACTTTTCTCATGATCATCCTCACCCCTTGAGGAGAAATCTTGCATGGAGCTCCAGACCAAGGGTGATTGATGGTTATTTTGTATATCTTCTATTTGCGGATAATCGCTCCGACAGTTGTCTCCTCCTCACCAAGCTTCTTGCTGATGGTCTGATAGCCCATTCCAGCCTTGTGCAGGTTACAGTCTTGTCCCTGATGTCCTTTGACAGCTCTTTGGTCCTGCCCATGAAGATGAGGAAGAAGGATATTCTGTGGACAGGTGTCTTTTATACACATAATGTGTTGTCGTTAGGAGCACCTTCTTAAATTGACAGGACTAATCTGTGAGCACATAGCCAGTCTGTGGGAGCCAGAATTGGTTGGTAGGGGATCAAATACTTATTTTACTCAATGAACGGCAACTCAATTCATAACATTTGTATTGTTTTTTTTTTTCTGGATTTGTGGCTGATACTCTGTTATTTAGAATACATCTATGATAATAATTATAGACTCTTCATTTCTTTGAAAGTGGGCAAACCTACAAAATCTGCAAGGGAACAAATAATTATTTTCCCCACTGTATATTATGTATGCACTGCCTGCCGGCTTTGAAACCCCCCAACAGAGGAAGTGGGGAGATATAGAAAGTTGCAGCCACATGTCCTGTCAATGCTGCTAAATGCTGAACCATAAAAGACTATTGTACACTACTAGGTAGGGATCAAAGCACAGAGTAGATAGACTGACTCATTCCAACGCAATATCACAGTTCCTGTGGGTGAGAAGTTCTATTCCAGGCTGGTCAGACTACCCCTGTGACCACTGATCTGGTCTTCAGGTCTCCAACACAAAGACAGCATCACCCTCAGGGGCCCCTGCAACTGGACTTTGCTGCAACATTCATCTGGTGATATCTTTATTAATACACTGGGTGCACAATTATTAGACAAGTTTTTATGCATATTATCCAACTCCACGCTGTATAAACGTGAATGCTTATTGGATGTCAGCATATCAGGTGATGCATATTTGTGTAATGAGGGAGGGTGTGGCCTATAACAAGCTGTGCATAATTATTAGGCAGCTTCTTTTCCTCAGGCAAAATGGGCCAAAAAAGAGATTTAACTGACCCTGAAAAGTCAAAAATTGTAAAGTCTTTCAGAGGGATGCAGCACTCTTGAAATTGCTAAAATAATGGGGCGTGATCAGAGAACCAAACGTTTTGTTGCAAATAGTCAACAGGGTCACAAGAAACGTGTGGAGAAAAACAAAAGATGCAAATTAACTGCCAAAGATTTGAGAAGAATCAAATGTGAATCTACCAGGAACCCATTCTTCTCCAGTGCGGTCATATTCCAGAACTGCAACCTACCTGGAGTGCTTAGAAGTCTGTGTACTACTTTGAAAATTGCAGCCCGAACAGAAACCAAGGTTCCCAGTACTGTTGTGATTTACAGTGCGAGCCGCATGCCGTTAGAATTAATGGTCCCGTGTTCCTCTGTGTGGGTGGTGTGGCTGCAGGTATTTGTGCAGATCCCGCAGTGGCACCACCCACACAGAGGTGAACCAGGACTAAAAAGATTTTGTGCTGAATACATAGATACCCAACATGCCAAGCTTTAAATTTGTTCACCTGCAAAATAATAAACCTTGGTACCCTATATTTTCCATAGGCAAGGATTTAAAAGCCCCTATGGGTCATCGGTTTAGCATTAACCATGAATGGCGGCCCTGGAATTATTGCTTCCACTTCGGCATGTGTATCGCAAGTTCTGTTTTCATACATAAGTGCCCCAACAGGTGCATTTACGTTTTTTGTATGACATAGGGTACAAAAAGTCCCCTACGTAATATACTTTAAAGACTCTTTCATGAGAATTCAGGGGTCTTTTAGACCCCTGATGTCTCAACTGCCTTCCATTGACACTAATGGAGTACAGATCATGCTTCAATAGCTTCTTCTCTGGCTGTAAGGGCCAGAGAAAATGGCACCAGAAAGCAGAAGTCACGTTTTACATATTACTTCCAGGTTCATTCGAGCTAGGGGAGATCAGTGAACAGATGTTCACTGGTCTGCCTCATTCCTCACTCGCTGGCTGGGTCATATGACATGTCGGACTCTGCTAGTGCCTATCAGTGGGGGTACACATTCCTGGAATGGATAACCGGGGGGTACAATTGCCCAAAGAATGGATGCTCCTGTGTTCTTTGATCTCCTGAAAAGCTACCTGCCTTTAGGAAAAACTTAGGCTTGCAAATGATGGAACTCGAGCCTTGCCCAGGATTCATCTTCATCACCTTTTGTACCACCAGCCCCTCCCTCTTAGATTGTAAGCTCCAAGGAGCAGGACCCTCCTTACCCTCTTGTATTGAACTGTATTGTTGCTGTATTGTCTCCCTTTATAAAGCACTGAGCAAACTGTTGGCCCTATATAAATCCTGTATAATAATAATCTGCACCCACTTTCACAAATATACCCAATTGAGACCCTTAGAAACAGACTCACAACCCAAGATATGGCTCTACTTGCTGCATCACCAACTTGATGACCAAAACCTTGCACTCACTACGATGGCAAACTCATTTTGTTTGCTTCCCAAAGTTTTCCTGGCTGCACAAAGAGAAACCAGCCATATGACTGCCATGTAGCATGGACCAAGTAGGTGTGACTTGTGATATTCCAGGCTATTTTCCCTTGCTGCTGGGACCAGATTGGTCTTTCACTGTACCCACAAGTATGGCCAGAGTCCACTGTTGAAGGATAGTTGAGTGGGGACATATAACTTCCATATTAAACCAAAAGGGACCTAGGCATGGAGAGTGAACCTGTCAAGAGAGATGTAAAACACCAAGAATGATCAGTCTCAAAAGCACTATGTACCCCACCCAAAATTTATTTTGGGGAAAGAGAGAAATAGGGATGGTCTTTAAGTGTGCCACTTCAGGCATCTTCACACATCCTAATATTTCTTGTGGACCTGTTGATCACACTAGGAACTTCGTCTCTATACACTCCCATTTCTTAAGAGACACAGCTAAGCATACTAGCTAAAACCTTGGCTGAGCTGGGAGAGGATTTCTCTTTTGGATGGTGTCAGCATAACCCAACAAGCCATGTACAGCCAAAGTCCTGTGATGTATGATGAAGATATAGGAATTTCTCATAAATTTCCTACATCATCACATAAGTTGTCAGCATCAGAGAAATTACTACTTCAACAGGTTTTAGACGGTTATATTGTTAACAAAAACATGTTTACCAGAAGTGGCAAAAAAAAAAAAAATTAAATACATCTTACAGATCAAACAAGATAAAAGAAAAGGTAAAACAGAAAAGATGTATAAAAGCATTTTAAAATGGGTGTAAAGTAAAACCATAGGTATACACCAGCCCCTTTACAATATCAATGTTGTTGATATTATGATGTGACAGATGATGGGCTAAACCAAGTTTACTGAATTACCCACACAGGGTGACACAGCAAGCACTTTTCCCCAGCGACCGTGTAAAACCTAATGCGACAGGAAGGCCGGATGGGCAGGGTCACCTTTGCACCCCTCAAGTTCCCCCCCATGTACTAGAATCTTAAAAACAAGGCTTTGCTAAAAACAAAGAAAAAAAATTATATATACATATACACACACTTTCATTTTTTCTAAGGAAAAAACAAAAAAAAAATCCTTTTCAATGACTTCTGTCTTCTTGGGCATTCTTAAAGGGATTTGTTGAACCCCCCACATATTAGAAAGCCTCAAAAAAGACAATACCTCTTTCCTGTTCAAGGGCAAAAGTGTTTTTGCAAAAGGACCCAACATTCACTTTGACATCACTTCTGTGATCAGACACTTTGGGAAAGCAGTACGTTAATCCTCTCCGTAATGCAGTGTTTCTCAACTCCAGTCCTCATGGACCCCCAACAGGTCATGTTTTCAGGATTTCCCTCAGATGAAACAGCTGTGGTAATTACTAAGGCAGTGAAACTGATCAAATCACCTGTGCAAAATAATGGAAATCCTGAAAACATGACCTGTTGGGGGTCCATGAGGACTGGAGTTGAGAAACACTGCCGTAATGTGACAGCGATCAGCTGCTAGACCTGGACCCCAGCACTGTCACACATTCCCTCATATCTGAAAGCACCAGGTATTTTTGGTGGCAGCGATGTAGTGAGAAGTGGCAGAGGAGTAATAGCAGTGAGCATCGGTGGGTTGGGGGCCCCTTTGCAAAATAAAACCCAAAATCGATGCGGTGTCTTGAATGGCCAAGGAAACACGTGCATTTAAAATGTAAAGCCAAAACTTGTTAGTTTTGAGTAAAGTGAAGAAAAGTTAAAATTGGTCAGGTTTTTATTTCTCCTCAAGGTCTCATTGAGATTTCCCACCCCCATTTACTATCCCAGCAATGTCACCCCAAAAGACAGGGCAACAAAGCAGTAAAATCGAGGCACTAACGGTTTCCCCACCATATCCAAAAGAATGCAGATGGAGAAGCACTTTAAAAAGGAAAGCTACTATCCTCTGATTTACAGGCAGCCAAGCTCCTGTTCAGCATTAAAGTAAGCTGACTGCTCCAGAACTATAAAAACAATATGAATTGAGAACAGCATCTTCCCCATAAGGCATTTCATCTGACTTGGCTGCTCGATTCAGCAAATGGTTTAAGGAGCAGAGAACTTTTCAGCTTTTACACAGACTTGGCCTTTAAAGTCCACGTAAAACATAACGAACGTTAAAACGTGGGACTTGCAGAGGCATCAACTCAGTGAATTCTGAAAAAGTTGGCCAAGACCATGATACTAATGGTTCCACCAAAATAAAACTTCTTGGGCTCTTTAAAATAAAGACAACTTTTGCTTTCCAGAAAAGTTCTGAAAAAAATAGTCTAAAATAAAAACAAATCTAAAATAAAGGGCACGTGGCTCTGGGTGTCATGTCAAGAAGATCAGTCCGGAAATGCCAGAAAGCTTTGAGTTAAAGCTGGAAGGAGCTTCCAATGTCCATATTTACAGCAACTCTAATCTTCTAGGATGTAGTTGGGGTTGACAACCAGGTAAGGATCCTCTTCCTTGCCGGCTTCCTCATCACTGCCAGAGCCTTTCAGTCCAGTCTGTGATAATTCAATCAAGATCTGATCCTAAAAACAAAGGAAAAGCATGTTTAGTCAAGTGATGTGGAGTCAACAAGGAACTTACACCTTGTGATAGACAATGATATATAGCTGCAATGCATTCCATCCCAAATCAGAACTTTTAATTTGTGCCAGGACATACATGTGCTTGTTGGCCTCACTGTTTCTTTCAGCTGAAAATCTTTTAAAGTGGTTGCAAAGGAAAAAAGGTTTTGTTAATGCATTCTGTATTAAGGTAACTCCCCCCCCCCCCCCCCCATACTTACCTGAGCCTGATCTTGATGCAGTAATGTACACGAAAGCAGAGGCTCCCTCCCTCCTCACTGACTCGGACAGCAGTGGAAGCCAATGGCATAATCATAGCCAGTGGAGGAAGGGGTGGGGGCAGAGCTGAGCCACACTGAGCCTTATGGCTGGCTCGGGATGACCAAGCACGAGTGCCCCCCATAACAAGCGGCTTGCTAAGGAGACACTCGGAGGGGAGGGGATGTTGGGTTAGGAGCCAGGAATGCCAGCAGAGGACCTGAGAAGCGAAAGATCAGGGTTGCTCTGTGCAAAACCATTGCACAGAGCAGTTGAGCAGAACATGTTTTCTTAAAATAAAAAAGGTTATCCTTTACAATCACTTTAAACCACTAATTGAAGCAGTAGCAGACAACACAGGTGCAGATAAAGGAAAAAAAAGAAAAGAAAAAGGCCTTTAAAAGTACAACTTGTTCAAGTTATTATTACATCGAGTTTATATAGCGCCAAAGGGTTTGCTCAGCGCTGTACAATAGGGAGAGGAATAATACATGAAACAGTACAACAATAACAAACAACGTACGAGGGGGTTAGAGGGCTCTACTCTTTCGAGCTTACAATCTAGGAGGGAGGGGGTAGTGGTACAGGAGGAAGTGGCTGAGGGGATTGAGGGGTGGGAGGAAAGAGGGAGAATGGCCATTAGGTGAGGGTGGGGTAGGCTTCCCTGAAGAGGTGGGTTTTGAGGGAGCGCCTGAATGTGAGGAGGGAAGGCGAAAGTCTGATGGATTGGGGCAGTGAGTTCCAGAGGATGGGGGAGGACCTGGAGAAGTCTTGCAGTCGTGCATGGGAGGAGGAGACCAGGGAGCAGGATAGAAGGAGGTCCTGTGAGGAGCGAAGGGTTTGGGTAGGGCAGTACTTGGGGATCAGGTTGGTGAGGTAGTTAGGGGCAGTGTTGTGACAGCCATTTCCCACTGCAACCACTCAGAATAAAACCCATCACATTACAACTGTCATCCCTTCTGGGAAGGTTCACTCCCTGTGGCTGGATTCTGATATCTGTACACAGGTGATGCATGGAATGCAGAGATGTGAAAAGATGAGAATTTCTCTCCATATTTACATGGAAAAAAAAAAAGCTGGTCCAGAAAAAAAAAAGCCTGTCTTGAAAAAGGGACCTGCGTATATTTGCAGACTTCTGTGGAGATGCAAAACCAACTTGAAGCAGATAAATTGCAGGTCATCTGCACCCTTCAAATTCTGAATGATCTGAGAAGCATCTCAAACTGATGCTTGAAAGACAGAGGGATTGGCCCAGTGCTGTAAACAGGGCAGCTCAGTTTACATGCCAGGGCCACTGCGGGGAGGCAGGTAGGTAGGTGCATATTATTGCAGAAGGGACATTGTATGTACACCTGCCATCTCACAGTGTCATAACCAAGACTTCAGGTCCAATTTAACTGCATACAGTTCTAAGGGCTCGTTCACACTTGGCTGTTTTACCAACGCTTGCCAAACGCCCCTATAGTGCTTGGCAAGCGTTGGTCCGGCGTTTGCAAAGCGTTTTTTTAAATCCCGCATGCGCGGTTTAGCGGAGGTTGCTAGGCGTTTGCCAAGTGTTAAAAACGCCCGACAAACGCCTATAATGAAGTTTTAATGATGTTACCACTCCGCAAACGCCGGCCGTTTGCGAAGCGGCACCATAGACTAGAACAGGAGGCTTCAACGCCTCCTGACTCAACCAGAGGCGTCCGTTTTGCCGTGATGCTACCGCTCCATGTGCTGCAATGTGCAGAATTGGCAGAGGCGTTTGGGAAGCGGTAAAAACACTTCCCAAACGTCTCTCTGCTGCCTGCACACAACGCTAGTGGGAACATAGCCTTAGGATACTGTATACCTTGACATACCATTCACTATAAATGTGTCTTGTTGGCAGATAGTTCTTGTTCGAAGTGAAAACGGCAAAGTAGCAGAGAAAACCACTAAATATAAAACATGAGCCTGCTGTACACTAAAGATACTTTGATTTACCAAACAGTTCAGTAGCCATTTGAATATTCCAACTTTAGTTAGAGCTTACACAGGGCTGAAGACTCTCTCCACTATGTGACAGCTCTGGTTCAATCCTTCCCCAGTGCCGTCACCTGAAAGGAAGAGACGTCACACTCAAGTAAGAGGTTTTTTTTTCTTTGCTCCCAGCAGTAAAGTGGAGTGGTGGTGGAGCCAGGAACAGTATATGCTGCTGGGAAGGAGCAATGCACAAGTTTACAAAGCCCAATGTTGTAACAAACTGAAGAAAACTCAACCTATAAGCTATAGGTGTCTCCCGGTAGGCAAGTCAGAAAGACAAACTTGCAAACCAGGTACCTGTATTTTCTGGCGTATAAGGCGACTGGGTGTATAAGCCGACCCCCTACCTTTCCAGTTAAAACCTAGGTTTTGGGCTATACTCGCCGTATAAGACTACCCCCCTTCCGCATTGGATGCGTGTATGTACAGTAGCTGAGGCTACATACAGTATACAATGGGCCAATCACGGCGAGCGATGTATTTTACTAATGAATACAAAGCCTGCTCGGATTGGCTGAAGTTGTGACATCAGCCCACCTCTCTGACTCAGCCAATCCGAGCAGGCTTTATATTCATTAGTAGAATACATCGCTCGCCGTGATTGGCCCAGTGTAACTGCAGCTACCGTACATACACGCATCCAGCGGTCTGATTACCGTAGGGACGTACCGGTACGTTTTGAAACCGCTTGGCTCAGTATACTGTATATACCGCACATCCAGCGGGCTGACAGATTAATCTGTCATAGGGACATTTGTTTTGAGCCAGCTTGGCTCAGCACGGTATACTGTATGTACAGTATTACCACACATGCAGCCAGCTTCACCCAAACAAACTCAAAGTTCACATTTTATACCCCGCGTATAAGATGACCCCCAATTTTTGGGGTATAATTTTTAAGTATAAAAAGTAGTCTTATACGCCAGAACATACTGTAAGTCTCTCTAGCTCAGGGGTGTCAAACTGGTGGCCCTCCAGCTGTTGTGAAACTACAAGTCCCATCATGCCTCTGCCTTTGGGAGTCATGCTTGTAACCGTCAGTCTTGCAATGCCTTATAGGACTTGTAGTTTGGCAACAGCTGGAGGGCCCCAAGTTTGACACCTGTGCTGTAGAGTGTCATATTCTACTGTTAACCCAGACAGTGACCGCCATCATGCAATATTAAAAGCCATGGTCATTGCTATACAGGGACTATGCAGAGTATTCCAGTGATCTATATCGCAAGCTCTGTAGTTCAAGTCACACTTCTTCCAGCATGTCCTTACCTCCGTACATATCTGAGGCTGGGGAAAGACCATTGCAAGAGACGCCACCTGCAACACACTGATTGTGGGAGCAATGCTCTGCAAGATTATTTTAGCAAAACGGCACATTAATCACGTGATCAGTGTTGCTGCATTTTGCAAAAGGCAGACTAACCCTTTAAAACCATTAACTCTTGCATAGAGCCAGCAGCGCTTCTATAGAGAAAGCTTTAGATTTTGTAATTATACTCTGATGATGATCATCAAAATACTTACATAATGAACTAGTCTGTGGATAACCTTCTCAATGATCTGCTTCCGGTTTACGAGTTCCTCTTCAGAGTCAATCTCTAACTCCATCTCCTTCAGATACCAGTTAATGAGCTCGTTTTTCTTCTGAGTCGATTCATCCTCATCTGTGTGGACCAAGCACAAGATAAGTGACTGCCGTGCCCCTGCTATAAGCATTTCCCATTACACAGAAGTTTAGCCTTCTTACTGACCCTCCATCTTCCTCAGCTGCAGGACCAATAAATTGGAGATCCTCTTGTATTCTGTAAAGCTGAGACGCAAGGTTGGTTTGGCAGACGTCTCCATAGGCTCGCTATCTGCATGACCATTTATTCCATTCACATGACCATTGGGTATTCCGGCATCGCCTGAAATGACGGCATGTTAGAAGAGGAGAGTCCTGGCATCATGACCAGTTCTACGCAGGAAATCATAGAACGCTCACCATTGATGTCCTCCTGAGCCTGCTCTTCCTCTACATCCTCCTGATCCAGGTTCACATCTGGGGTCTCCACTCTAATAATGGACTTGTTCAGCAGTCGGAAAGCTTCTTTGACATGTTTTGGCTGCACCTGTAGCAGATTGGGAGTTTTTTTTTTTGTAATAAAACACAACAAAACACTAGAAGATAAAGCTCAAAACTGTACTAGAGTGCAATAAAGATACCACAATGAACACGTCATCAATTCATATCCTGTGAACGAGGTTTAGAAAAAAATAAATATATAATTTTTTTGTAAAATATGAAAGAGGATGTTACAGCGAGTAAATAGATACCCAACATGTCACGCTTTAAAATTACACATGCTTGTGGAATGGCGTGAAACTGTGGCACTTAAAAAAAATCTCCATGGTGATGCTTTAAAAATTTCTACAGGTTAGCAGTGTAAAGTCAGAGGAGGTCTAGTGCTCTATTTGCTCGTGGCGATACCTCATGTGTGTGAATTGAACACCGTTTACATATGTGGGCATGGCCTACGTATGTGTTCACCACTACATGCTAGCACAGGGGAACTTTAAACTTTTTTTTTTATAAATTAAAATTTTTTTTGCACTGTCCCTTTAAAAAAAAAAACAAACAAAAAAAAAACTTTTTAATCACTTATTCTTATTACAAGGAATGCATGCATCCCTTGTGATAGAAATTAGTGAGAGATATGGGGTCATTAAGACCCATCTCTCCTCTGCAATGTAAAGCCTTAGATCAAAAAAAGCATTGATCTAGTACAAAAAAAAAAAACAACACAGGAACAGGAAGCGACATTGCTCCGGTCTTCCAAGGGCATAGAGATGAGTGGCGGCCATCTTTCTTTCACTCATCTCTATGCCCAGCACTGGGATCGGTTTCTCAGGTAAGGCCAAGAACTACCGAGCGGCGGCGAGGGTTTTTCTGCACCTGTAACGGTGCTTTTTTTCCCCCTATTTCAGCCAACGGCCGAAAGGGGTGTTTTCAGCTACCGAAATTTCAGTGCATCTCTAGAAACCATGCCAGTTATATTGCTATATTTTTTTTATAGCTTATGGGTTTCATAAACCTTTAATCTCTCCAGTTTTTATATTGTTGAAAATTACTTGGGTCATACTGTTGTACCTATCTGAGCAATGTAAACCCCATGGGCTCAATGCACTACTCAGACGTCATACGATATCATACAGTGTGTATTTTTAGGAAGTATAAAAGTATATTTTATATATAGAAAAAAAATCTCTATTTATCTCTATCTATATGTTGCCAACAGTTTATTTGCATTGTCTCATCACTATCAACCCACACATGTACGAGTGGCTGTTAGGGATTACTTCTATACTAAAAATTAAAATTTGGGAGTTGCATGTCCTCACGTGCTGTAGGGAACACATAAGAAAAATTACTATCTTTGAAGCCACTATTGTTGCATAAGTAAACACTAACCACATGAAGCAAATTCATCCCTACTAATGAACTTCCAGGATTCTCACCTCATCACTGCAATGCATCCTTGCCATGGCTTCAGACAGCCGGATCATACTCTCCAGCTGTCGGACAGTGATCCTCCAAGCTGACTTAGTAACCCCAGAGCCATCCCTCTGTCGAAGCCTCTTGTACTGCTCCACTATGAAGTCTTCTGACTCTTTAGAGATCTGTTTTGCAAGTAGAAAATTTTATAAAGAGAAGGGCAAACAATGAAGAACACCAGAAAATCCTGCTTTTAGGAAACTTACTTTAGGCTTGAACTGCCGGGCAAAGAGCAGGTATCTACGGACTTCATCGAGGGTGTACACTCTGTCAATGGATTCTTCAATGCGGGAGTGTAGGTCGACAATACGCCGAGCAATGGCGTAATCCGTCACCTAAAGACCATTAAAAGTTATTAAGACAGCATTCTCAGACCAAACCAAGCTAATAAACCTGGCTACTAAAAATAAAAAAAAATATGCAATAGTAGTTGGGTTAAATTAAAATGGTGAGTCTAAACAGTTTCACTTTGAAATATTTCTCAGGTCAAATTTATAGTTGTGGATAGTAGGGAAGGGTCAGATCCGGTGTCAGGTTTTTACCAAGTTCACACTTGAGAAATGAAACCTCTATTTGTGCTGATGGCAAACAGGAAAATCAAAATATCAGCTGTAGGAGTGGAAAATATTTCTACTTTGGGAAAATGTTACTAGCTATTAGCTTGGTTAAGGACAATTCATTTGGCTAGAAAGTTTATTGTAAAATGCTATCATGGTACCTCATTGCATTCATCAACCAGGATGAAGAAGAGGTCAAATCTTGACATGATCGGAGCAGACAAGTTTATGTTCTGTTTTAGAGACTTTGATCTGTCATAACGACCACCAACAGGATTTGCAGCAGCCAAGATGGATGTTCTTGCATTCAGCGTTGCCTGATGAAGAAAAGTACAAGTCAGTAAACTCCCATAAGAAAAAGGGGGGGGTGAAAGGAAAACTAGTCCTCCAGTTTGCAAGGATTACCTTAACACCAGCTTTGGTGATGGAGATGGTCTGCTGTTCCATGGCTTCATGGATTGCCACCTGGTCCTTCAGGTCCATTTTGTCAAATTCATCAATGCAACACACACCCTGCAAAGGCAAAAAACGTATTCGTTAAGACAGTCAATGCATTGCAGCAAGGCGGAAGTTGCAATGGACCAAAATGGATTTAGCTCAAGAGTCAATTGTGCCCAAACACAGAAGTTACAGATATATAATCGTATACCAAGTCTGTTAGCATCATGTAGAAGGTAGATCAGTAGTCCCAACTCTTTTTGGCACCAGGACCGGGTTTTGTGGCATAACATTTTCCCAGGGGCTGGGCAGGTTGATATGGCCTGCCACCAGATGCAGCTTGTCACTTGCCACTCACCGATAGGATTTTCATAGGCGTGTCTGTGCAGTCAAAACTCTAATGATCTGTATCTGCTGCCGTTCTCCAGCATAGCATCACCGCATCAGAGAAGCGCGCAACTTAGATCCCTTGCATGCGCAGTTTACAGCAGGGTTCACACTCCTATGAGAATCCAATGCCCCCAGTGATCTGACCAGAAGCGGAGCTCAGGCGATAATGCAAACGGGCTGTAAATGGAGGTCAAGCTTGACTTGCTTGCCACTCACTTCCTACTGTGTGGCCATGTTCATGACCAGTAGCGGTCCATGGCCCAGGGACCTCTGTGATGGATTATGTTCCAAAGGCCAGATGGCTTTTCATTTTCTATCAATTAGCAATAATAGGACAAGCAGAGTCTGATAACCATTTCAAGCACAAAATGTTCAAAATGTTTTAGCTACCAAAGAGGTATCACATTGCAACTTATGATATACGAATGGTGATCCCCCACTTTTATACCTTGGATGCTTGATGGATTTTAAAATAAGGTATGTGCGATATGCTGTAAGGAACATGTCCAGGTTTACTTTCACGATTTTAGGATCCAGCTGGCTTAACCACTTCAAGTCCGGACACTTTTACCCCCCTTCCTGTCCAGGCCAATTTTCAGCGCTATCACACTTTAATGACAATTGCGCGGTCATGCAACACTGTACCCATATGAATTCTTTAGCATTTTTTTTGAGACAGATAAAACTTTATTTTGGTGGTATTTATTCACCACTGGGATATTTATTTTTTTTGCTATGTAAAATGAATATGTCCAAACATTTTGGAAAAAAAGTGTTTTATAAAATTTTGCAAATAACTAATATTTCATCATAAATCTTGGCCAAAATTTATTGTTATTTTTAGTAAAAAATAACCTAAATTAGTTTAGAACCAAAAATAATTTTTAAAAATGTTTTTACATTTTTATATTTATGTATTTATTTTTACATACTGTCTCACTAGCAGTACAGTGTCACCATGGTGGCACTGTACTACTTGTGGGGGGTGATGAAGATTTTTTTTGTTTTTACACCCATAAAAGGCTGTAAAAGCAATTATTTCTCCTCCTCTCTGGCTGCATTCTTGCAGCCATTGAGAACTACTGTGTGAGCTGATTGGTCACAGCTTGTCACATGGTAGAAGGCTATTGTGAATAGCCTTGTACCATGTGACCTCTGATCATTCCCAGATTTCACACGTAGTAAGCAATGATGTCAGAAGTGACATCTTGCTTACTACTCTGCATGTGATCACTGATTGGCCAATCAGTGATCACATGATCGGGACTTCACACAGAGATACGACAATCGGTTTTCCACTGTCTGGAGGATACAGCGGGCACCGGATTGCGGTGCTGCGCGCTCCCAGGGAGTGCGCACAAGCAGGGTGCGGGGAGGCAGTTTATAAAACGGCCACTGGACCCTGCACTGCCACCGTCTGGAAGGTTAAATACAACGGCCAGACGGGTTAAATTAACTCTTCATAACCAAGTTATTGTGGCACTGTTAGTGCTGAATCACACTGTAGCAGCATCAGCTACATACACTATGCAGCCCTGTGGTCCTGCAGCATCTCAGGAGACTTCCCATCTGTTGCCAAGAACTAAAATAGAGTTTGGCTGAGTACTTATTAACAGAAAGCCTTGTATTTTATCAACGGATTCAAGATTTCCCGATTGGTTGAGGTGAAAAGGTGGGTAAATGATGTCACGGTTTCCACCTCAGCCAGAGAAGTACTATATTGATAACAATACAAGTCTATGAATAGCTGAGTAGCACTTAGCCTGACTCATGTTGAGGCATACATCACATTACTGCAGCCAGATCACAATCCCATCCGCATACTATATGTAGCTGACGTTACTACAGTAGGATACTAAAGTGGTGGATGAGGTCTATCAACATACTGGCCTTTCTAATGCCTCCTTGTTCAATCCCCCTGGTAAGCCATCCCCCTGTGTATCGGTCTTTAAGGACCTGGTCCTTAAGGATCTAGAGACTGTCCATAATAGGAATATCCATGGGGAAAAAAGTTTTGAAGAGGGTCATAAAGCAGTTGTGCAATAGGAAGAATATCACCTGCCCTGCAGATAAAAGGAAGGCTGGCAGGGGAAAATCGGACAAGGTAGATTATGGAAATTAATATCATCCTCACTGATCATGATACTTATTAGTTGGATTAGAACCCAAAAAGGGATATAAAAAAGATCTACAAAACATTATAAACACAAGGTATGGGGAGTGCATTCTTAGCAAGGAGAAGGCCTATTTGGTTCCTGTTGCCCCCATGTACCTGCGATTTATTATTTACCTAAATGTCCACAAAAACTTAACCAAACCACCAGGTCGACCGATCGTAAGTGATATAGATGAACATCGATGATTGGAAAATATGCTGAGTTTTTACAATTATTAGTTCCTAAGATGCCCTCTTTTCTAAAAGATACCACTCATACCTTGAATTTGATCAAGGAGGTCACGTAGGAGAGTTATATCTTTGCCACTGCTGATGCGGCTTCTCTTTACACCATTATTCCCCAAGATCAGGGTTTAGAGGCAGTAAGATACTATCTAGACCAGGATGGCTCTTTGCCCAAAAAACAGAGGGATATTACTTTAGTTATTGGATTTCACAACATTACTATTTTTGGTTTAGTGGTTGTTGCAAAATCGCAGCGTAGCGATGGGAGCTAAAATTTGAAGCTAGCATGGCGAATCTTTTTTTGGCCAAGTGGGAGGATGTCATCTTGAAGAACCAGAAGCCGGAGTGGATTCTCTGGTGCAGGTATATCGATGACATCCTCCTATGGGATGGCGATTTGGGTTCTCTTGAAATTTTTATATCTAGCCTGAATAATAGCCAGAGGGGTATTAAGCCAAGCTAGATTTTACAGCTAATCAGATTTCCTTCTTGGATTTAAATATTAGGGTGGAGGATATTACCACCACACACTTTAAAGAGACTGACCGTAATGGTTTTATCTCTGGACAGTTGTCATCATGCCTCACAGCTGACGGCAGTTCCCAAAAATTGATTTTTAAAGCTCAGAAGTTATGATGAAAACAATGAAATACCACGATACACGATGTAGCTCATTTGAATAGGTACCAACGGTTAAGGGGTAACACTAGTAGGGAGGATCAGAATACCTCTTGCCTATTCCCTGATTAACTTTTTATTTCTTTCCATATATTTTAAAATTATATACACTTTTCAATTAATTGTATATGATATTTGGTCTTGGCTTAATCCAAATACGGACTGGTTATAATCATTTTTCAGATATATCCCTTCATTTTGTAATACCCTGTTTTGGCCACAGGATGCGGGTCGATGCTGATTGTGTCAGTTCAGCAAGCCACTTCCAGTAAACCATATTTGGAGAAGTTCTTTCCTGATGTGAATTATATAAAGTGCGCGGTGACGGTGGTCAGGCCACACCCCCAACGACGTCAATCCAATGACGAAACGCGCTGGATGGAGCCTGACGTGATGTCACCATGCTGATCGGTCGTAACCCTTGATATGCATCAGGATTGATGAAGCTTTGTGATGTTTTGACGACTTGTTAACATTAAGTGCAATAATTTTTTTTAATAAACACATTTTTAGAACATACTGCACTATTAGGCTACGTTCACACTAGCCTTGTGTGCAGGCGGCAGAGAGGCGTTTGGGAAGCGTTTTTACCGCTTCCCAAACGCCTCTGCCAATTCTGCACATTACAGCACATGGTGCTGTTCTAACAGGAGCGTTTGCGTCGCGGCAAAACAGACGCCTCTGGTCGAGTCAGGAGGCTTTGAAGCGTCCTATTCTCGTCTATGGTGCCGCTCCGCAAACGCTCGGCCGGCGTTTGCGACACGGTTGCGGGGCGTTTGCGGAGCGGTAACACCACTCAAATGCATTATAGGCGTTTGTGGGGCGTTATTAACGCTCGGCAAACGCCTAGCAACCGCCGCTAAACCGCGCATGCGGCGTTTGCGGAGCGTTTGCGGAGCGTTAAAAACGCTCCGCAAACACCGGACCAACGCTTGCCAAACGCTATAGGGGCGTTTGGCAAGCGTTGGCAAAACAGCCAAGTGTGAACGAGCCCTTAGATTTTATATACCGCAATTGATGGGAGAGTGAAGGTTACAGTGGAGCCATAGGACTGGAATATAGCCATACAGCATGGACATGTTGTGGGATTCCCTTTACACGCTTTTGGATTAACTTGAAGGCCCAACAATTCCGGTAAGTGTTTACTCATCTATGGTTATCAGAAGAAGTATCCCGGAATGTCGCTCTCTACAGTCCTGTTGGAAACGAGGGTCCTTTCTTTGATGGTTAGGAACACATACACCATCAAGGACATTTATTGGTGTGGACATTTATTTGGTCATGGCAGATTGTCACCATTTTGAATGTACACTTTTTAGCGCTGCACTTTTTGTATTAGGTTTATTGTGGTTTCGCATCTTTCACCTGTGCCAGCTGCTTATTTTTTTATCAAAGCACAGAATCACATCGGGTCTGAGTATGATATGGCACTATCAGTTGCAGAAAGGTGCCAAAACTAAAGTGAAAATTAAAGCTGGACTCAGGTTGTAAACTACTGAATCTTTCCCATTCCCCTAATCTTCACGGCACAGAACTTGTGGACAGAACACAGGAAGAGTTCACAAGAGACGGGTCAACTCTAAATTTGTCACAATAGGCTTTTTTAGCATTTGAACAAAATGTAACAAAACTCTTTCAATGACATTTAAAGGAATAAAGATGTTCCTTGTAAGGGTTTGGATACACGAACAGACAAAAACTGTTATAATAACCAAGTGACTTGACATCTCATTGACCTTAGCAGCTTAAAAAGTAGAACTAAACCCTTTTATCTTTTTCAGTAGGGGTGCACCAAAATTTCAGTGGCCGAAACGTTGCGGCCGGAAAAAACAAACAAAAACAAAAAAGCACCAGTACAGCTACCAAAAAAACCCTGCCCCCTCTTGGCCGCCACTACCACTCGGTAGCTCTCAGCCTTACCTGAGAAACCATTGAATGATCCTGGCGCTGGGCATAGAGATGAGTGAAGCAAAGATGGCCTCCACTCATCTCTATGCCCTTGGAGGACCAGAGTGATGTCACTTCCGGATATACTGACCCCATATCTCTGCATAAAGAGGACCTGTCACCAAGTATCTTTTACAAGGCAGGCATGCATTCCTTGTGATAATAAAAGTTATAATTTTTTTTTTTTTAAAGGGACAGTGCAAAAAAAAAAAAAAATTTTTTAAAACGTGCCCGTTCCTGTGCTTGCACGTAGTGAACGCATACGTAGGCCATGCCCACATATGTAAATTCTCGCACTAGACCTCCTCTGTAACATTACACTAACCAATAGACATTTTTAAAGCATCACCCATGGAGATTTTTTAAGTACCGCATTTTGATGCCATTCCACGAGTGTTCACAATTTTAAAGTGTGACATGTTGGGTATCTATTTACCCGCCGTTACATCCTCTTTCATATTTTACAAAAAATGGGGTATATATATATTTTTTTTAATCAGTGTATTTTTTTTAATATAAAATATATATTCATTTTTAAAAACTGCACGTTTCGGTTTTCAGCCAAGTGCATTTTGAATTTTTGTGTTTGGCACCAGAATTTTCATTTTGGTGCACCACTACTTCTCAGCCAAGGAAGCTGCCATTTAAGCTTCTGATTTGCAACTGCCATGGTGCTGCACATGTAAATCAGTTACAACACCAGCCATTTGATGGTTTGACAGATTGGTTGAGAGCACAAGCAAGTTGTGACAGTATTTCTGGCATGCTGGGCAGGTTTTCTGAAACCAATAAATCAATGGGTTTAGTTCCGCTCTAAAATCTCCAGTAAAACCAAACTGTCCTATTGAACATTTTCAAATATGGCTTCAGTGTGAGTGCAAAGATTTCAGCACTGGCTACAAGCCCTGTTGATTGAAAACAAAGCAGTAAGGAGCAACTCACATTATCGGCCAACATCAAGGCTCCGGCCTCGATCACAAACTCATGGGACTCTTCGTCCTTCACTACAGCCGCAGTCAGACCAGCAGCAGTGGATGCCTTCCCGCTTGTGTACACCGCCCGCGGGCTGAACTCCTCAACGTGTCTGAAAAAACAAGTAACATTGTTATGCTGATGTACAGGTTAAAAAAGGAGACTATTTAAACATGTGCAAGCCATTTGACAGAACATTCACAGCAACATATACCCTAAAAAATCCCTTAAAAGTTGTTGTAAACCTCAGACATTATTATTTCAGGTACTTATATAGTGCTGTCAATTTACGCAGCGCTTTACACATATATTATACATTCACAACAGTCCCTAAGCCTCAAGGGGTGTACAATCTAAGGTCCCTAACTCACATTCATACACATATTGGGGCCAATTTAGACAGGATCCAACTGACCTACCAGCAGGTCTTTGGAGTGTGGGAGGAAACCGGAGTACCTGGAGGAAACCCATGCAGGCACAGGGAGAACATGCAAACTCCAGGCAGGTGGCGCCGTGCCTGGGATTCGAACCAATGACCCTAGTACTGCCAATCGGAAGTGCTAACCATTTAGCCACTGTGCTGCCCACACATGAAATATGAACAACGCATATCCCTCTGTAGTGTGTACTTGTCTCAATCCAGAGCACAGCGTAATTTCGGTCTGCTGTTTCATTCCTTTGCTATCTGCACGAGTCACTTCCTGACACCAACAGAGGGGGTGGGGGGGAAGCTCCAGCACAGTCTGTGATTAACAGTCTCAGTTTTGTTCCTGTGTGCAGGGGCTGTGTCCATTC
This sequence comes from Staurois parvus, assembly GCF_062004578.1. Lineage (NCBI taxonomy): Eukaryota > Metazoa > Chordata > Amphibia > Anura > Ranidae > Staurois > Staurois parvus. The sequence goes on from NW_028318531.1 coordinate 68,257, forward strand.
CCTTCAAACAACTCATATCTCCCTGATGTACCTCCAGCTCCCGGCTTTTCAGACCTGGAAGAACCCGTGTAAATTCTGCACTTTGAATGAAAGTAGGGGGAAAGACAGCTTTAGATAAATAGGTACAACTTATGTAGGATGACTTGTTTCATCTCTGTATCACCTGACTCTGCATTGGGTATATTTAAAAGGATTACTTTTTTTTTTGTTAAAAAGTATTGAAATCAGTGTCCCAGGCATATTATTAAAGCGTCAACTTTTTTGGAGATTAGCTATAAGCACTGTTAGAAGGACAGCACTTTAATTCATGGCCCCAAGTTAGATTTTGTTTTACTTCCTGGTCTGGTGAAGCCATGCATACACAAGCTTTGTATTGGGAAGTTACGTTCAATTTGAATGGAACTTTACTGCAATAGTGTGAATTGTCTTTTAAAAAAGGCACTCACTTTGAGAGGTGGGGCGGAATGTAGATATTGGAGCTTTAGTGGCAAGAGAATAGAAACTGCTCAAAATAGGAACACTTTGAACACACTTCAAATCTCAATGGGGAAAAATCTCCTGCTGGATCTCTATCCTGATATGGACTGAGTAATGTCTTAGGAGCGTAAGGATGCCCCATCGTTTGATGGAAATCAAAATGAACCTACAGAGGACTGAATTCAAAGACATCCCGAAAATCAAAGTGAAAAAAAATGAATCTTTAAATGACAAGATTAAAGAGCGGCGATTAGTTTTACAAAAGGGGCCATACACCTGTCAAGTGGGAGGCTACCATTAGAGTCCTGGAAGATATCTAGACACAGTGGAGCAGCTTGGAAATCTACCCCTAGGCTAGAAAAGGCGTTTTTGACCTGCTTTACAGGACACGGTGAGCGCATTTATGAACGGTGGTGGGAGTCACTGTATGACTATAAACATGGAGGGTGGAACAAGTTATAAAAAAGGACTTTACCGACGATTATCACAATTTATGAATTGAGACTTTGTATTTAATAATACAAGTTGATTATTTATCAGCGATTTCACTGTTTATATTATGCACACTATTGTTTGGTAAACATTATCATACATGTACAATTAGGCATCACTTGCATCAGTTTTAGGGAAGGCACAGCCAAACTTTAATTTTTGGTCTTCTTGGTGTTAGTGGGAGCACTATCAATTGGTTGTAGCCACCTGCTTTTTTGTTTATTCATGAAGGGAGTTTTGTGGTTTAGTGGGTAGAATGGGGATCACGAGTATTATTTAGTATCAGTGGGCTACAGATATAGTACGCAGACCTGCCCAAACAAAAGCCATGAGATCGAAGATGCACACAATGTTCTACTTACTTGAGGAACTGACTCTTTGCTGTACTTGGGTCTCCAACAATGCAAACATTGATGTCTCCACGCAGAGATGTGCCCTCCATAGTGGTCTTTGGGACACCACCAAAAAGCATGAGCAAGACACCTCGCTTCACCTCATCGTTACCTGCATGGTAAGGGGGGGGGGAAAAAAAGTTTTAGGATTATGATGACACTTGGCAGAAGCTACAGGCTCAGTGGAGGATAAACGTACCATGTATGGTAGGGAAGAGACTGGTGCAGAGATTATGGTAAAGATTCTTATCCTGGCTCATCTCAAAAACCTTCTCCCATTCCTTCACAGACATCTGATTCTTGATGCTCTCTGCTGTCATATCCTCATCATTCAGATCTTTTCCACCAAACTGGGGGGGGGGGGGGGGAAGGAAAACAAACAAAAAAATGTATATACACATATATACATACAAATACACGTCGGTAGACTAGGTCTTATCCTACATCATACACCAACACAGAACCAGCAAACAAATGCTCCTGCGCTTAGGGATGGACTCAGTGTAGGCTAGGACCACATCATGAATGTCCTGGAATATGCACATCTTGCAGCCCTCCAAAATGTACTGAATGGAGAAAGAACAGAGGGTGCACTAGCCTAGTGCATCACCTTAGAAATAGGTATTGTACTCACAGACGACAGTAAAGTCAAAAGGCACATCATGAAACCAGCTGTCAAAACCGCGCTACGTTACTGTCCGCAATGGGTAGTGTAGACATTTAATAGGTTAACGAGTTTCAAGGACCTGCCTCTTCCTCAGCCTTGTGGTGCCGAAGAAAAGGCAAGTCCTTGAAACGCATTATCCTATTGGATGTCTACACTACCCATTGCAGACAGTAACGTAGCGCGGTTTTGACAAAGCTGTGCTTTCATGATGTGCCTTCGACTTTACTGTCGTTTGTGAGTACAATACCTATTATTACCATCATCCAACACTTCTGTCATACAACTAAACAAGCAGATCAAAATTTCACAACCATATATAGCTCCAGGACCAGGGCGCACACAAGTACAAAGAGAATTGCAGCTTTTTGGAATACTTGATTATGAAAGGATTCAATGAAGTCTTATGCAAGCAAAATCACTTTCTAGTAAAAAGGGTCAAATCAATCAAAAAGGATATAGTCACCCACTGAACTTGAGTGGCAAAACCTGCCCTGCCACATTTAGTTATCACCATGGAGCTGTGAGCCCCTACCCCTAAAGATATATAAAAAGCCCACAAAAGAGTTAAGAGGGACCAGCTTGAAATGAGGGCTCTTTGCAGGCTCAAGAAGTCAAGCAAAACTATGCAACCAAGAAATACAAGAAGCCATCCTGTCTCTCCAGATGGACATATATAAAGATAAATATAGATCTATATTTTTTACATTCACATCAGTCCCTAAGGAGCTTACAATCTAGTAGTCCCTACCTTACATTTATACATACAAGTGCCAATTTAGACAGGAGCCAAGTAGCCTCCCTAGCGGTCTGATTATGTCAGTATTTCTGTGCTCAAAGCGGTACATTTTTTTTGCATGGAAATAGGTTTTTTTAGTAGGCCTGTCATTTTAGGAATAACTCACTGAAATCTGTCCAAACAAGAGAGTCTAGTAAACATCCCAGGTATATTAAAATTTGAAACACAAAATCATAAGTTATAATTTAATAATCAAAAAAATATAAAATTCAATAATATAATCAAACCAAAAACACTGAAATGCGAAATATAGCTCCAAGTTCGCACATCACTGAGCTTAGTCGCAAAATCGTGTCTCGGTGTCTGATGATGAATTTCCCCCACGAATCTTTATCACTCAATTCTGCAAGTGGTTCTGATTTACTATCGCTGTTCTCTAGCTGGTCTAAAACCGCTTTTGACCTAAAAGGGACACCTTTTGGACGCCATGGACGTTTCTCAGTTTCCAGGCAGAAAGAACAGTAAAAATGCAGGCAGGGCACTGGACAAAGCACTCGGGACAAAATGTATGCTTTTGCTACAGTAATGTTTTAATATGTGATTTTAGTCCATGTCACTTTTTGACATTTTTAAATTTCCCCACCAGTTCCGTCCCCGTACATCCAGACGTCGCAGGGGACAGAACCCAGAAGACAGATGCCGGCATCGGCCGGTGGACATTTCTGGGGACTACGCGAGAGCGCAGGACAAGGTAAGTGCAGAAGGGATCCCGGAGCAATGCTGCAGGGTATTCCCAAGTGTAGCTCGGGGTTACCGCTTGTGGTGCTGAAACTTTACCCCGAGCTACACTCGGGAATACCTCCAGGGAGGTTAACCTACCAGCATGTCTCTGGAATGTGGGAAGGCGGATATATACTTGGTTACCACCATTTATAAAATATGCTCATAATAAAATTGTATGCGGCAAACAGGCGTTTCTTGGAAATTGGGACCATAGAGTAGATTAACCCTTATTTGTACTACATTTTGCCTTTGTCAAGGCCATATAATGTGTTAAAACAGGCCACATATTACCTACCCTGGGATTTGTTGGTGCAACGTGACATGCAAGGAAGACCAGTTTGTAGGAGAGGTCTCTGACACCAAGGGCTTTAAGGCCACGGACGCCTTCTGCTTCATAACCTTCGGCTCCTCCCACTCGTGAGCTTGTTTCAGCTCGGACACCTGTCAGAAAACGGTCAGTCATGAAACCCACAGGCAGATACGAGCATACGATCCCCTAACTTTCCCCAAAGCCAGGTATATATGTGAGCATACCCTAGCAGACGAGGCCTAACGAAGCGAAACCTGCATGGACCATGTAGGTTGCCATCGCTGACCTCTCCTCTTTGAAGTTTCTAAGTTATTATACAGGATTTATATAGCGCCAACAGTTTGCTCAGCGCTTTACAATATAACGGGAGACAATACAGTTCAATACAAGAGGATTAGGAGGGCCTGATCCTGGGAGCTTATAATCTAAGTGATCCCTCTATATAGATCTTTAGTTACCACTAGAGGGATCACCAGCAGGAGGAAGGAGGTCCTGATCCCTCTATATAGTTGCTTGGCGGATCAATCTGATCCAGTCATTTTAGTACTTTGAAATACCGACCCAAACAAGTAAGCTGATCATAGACTGGTGGAAAAGAACAGACAAGGGCGCACTCTCATCGTGCATCACCGTGGTAGAACGCGTATTTATTGAATAAAAAAGGATATATACTCACAAACCAACGTGATTAAAAGCAGTATAAGTGGTCCACAAGGACAGTCACAATACATCTGTGTTTAGTTATGCGGATAAGCTGATGCGTTTCGGAAGCTGAACCCCCTTCCCCTTGCTCTGAGGAAGGGGGTTCAGCTCCCGAAACGTGTCAGCTTATCCGCATCATTAGACACAGATGTATTGTGACTGTCCTTGTGGACCACTTATACTGCTTTTAATCACGTTGGTTTGTGAGTATATATCCTTTTTTATTCAATAAATACGTGTTCTACCACGGTAATGCACGATGAGAGTGCGCCCTTGTCTATTCTTTTCCACTAGTGGTCAGATTTCCCGATCTTAGAAGGGCAGCACCTCGTCGGTTGGAATTTTGGCATCTCCTTGGTTGTATGAAGACTGGAGCGCTGGTTTCGTTTATCTTTTGGACTGATCATAGGCTACTTCACTCTCTTCATGCTTACATGATTTTTCTGTCACAAAAACTCAAAAGCACTCAGCAAAAGACAGCAAGGCCTATTGGATTTTCAAAAGGTGAGAAAGGAAGCCTACATCTACTTCGCTGTACAGGTCTCCTTGCTGTTTCCATCTATTTTTCTTGCATTTGATGCTGGTGAACAGCCAGAACACTGGTTTAAAAATCTGTACTTACATAAATTATATTGGTTTAAAACCAATATTTAAAGTGGTTACTGAAATACTAACCTTTTGACAAATACACTGCATTTGTGCCATTTTAGGCGTAAATACTGGTTAATTGTTGGAAACGCTTACTAATCCAGTACTTTTTCAAGGTTTTTGTACATTCAGTAACATGGTCAGCAACACTGGACTAATAGTGTCACAATGATGACACATAGGAGCAGATTTACTAAAACTGGCGCACTCAGAATCTGGTGCCAGCCAGCTTCCATCGCCAGCTTGTTCAATTAAGCTTCGGCAATAAAACCTGGAAGCCGATTGGTTTCTATGCAGAGCTGCACCAGATTTCCCACTCTCCAGTTTTAGTAAATAACCCCCAAAGCGGCTGAATTCTCACATACACATCTTATTCTATCATGCACGATCCTCCCTCAGAGCACTCAAGTATCTGAATAGCTATCACCGTTACCTGGTGTAGCCAACTGAGCAATATCAGGTACGACGATTAGAGATCCAGTGAAATCACATCTGTCGCCAGCCTGACAAGACTCCACAGCCTCAGCACGAAGGATGATTTCCACGCTACGAGGAATACTGCCCCGTGGGAGCTCTGCCTGGGTCTCCTGGATGCGAACCTAGGAAGAAGAACAAAACCACATTGTTACACTAGAAACTAACATCCCTGCTGTGGGTAAGTGCACAAATACTATCATACTGCAACACAAGAATCACAAAAAAAGGCTTTTATACGCTGACTATTGAGTCCCTAAACTTAAAAAACATAAAAGTTGTGATGTGTCCACCCTTCTTTATGATGAATGTGACTTGGACCAAAATTTATAAAAAGTGGAATTAAACTTTTTTTCCTCTTTTTAATGGGCCCCCAGGTGTTTTTTGCTATAATGTACTAGTATGCACCACAGGTAAGCTTATTAATATGTACTTATTAGCACATTATGGCAGACTTACCTGTAAAAGCCCTCCAGGGCTGTGGTGTTAGTGTTTCCGCTGGTCCCAGCTTCTATCTTCTCCCAGGTTTTCCTGCTGGGTTTGCTCTGCTCAGCTACTTTAATAGCTGAAAAAGAAGCAGAGGGGCGCCAAACTAAGTGCAGCATTAAAATGTATTTTATTGTAGATAAAATTAGCAACTCACAGAAGGAAGGTAAAAAAAACAGGCATGTCACAGAATGGGTCCAGACTCCTGGAACAGCAGGAAGAAAGCGATATAAACGCATATGGTGTAGTACGGGAAGGGTATCCTGGTGCGGCTGGCCGCCGCAGGAAGCCGACGTGGACCACAAGATGGTGCCGGGCCGGATGTGGCATCAGCCAAGGACGTGCCGTAGGTGGCCGGTGAAGCGTTTTGAAGCGGAAGCTTCTTCTTTAGACCTCTGAAGAAGCTTCCGCTTCGAAATGCATCACCGCCCACCTACGTCATCACGCCCCTGGCTGACGGCACGTCCGGTGCCATCTTGCGGTTCACATTGGTTTCCTGCGCTGGCTGGCCACACCAGGCTACCCTTCCCATACTACGCCATATGTGTGGATATCGTTTGCTTGCTTCCTGCCATTCCGGGAGTATGGACCCATTCTGTGACATGCCTGTTTTTACCTTCCTTCTGTGAGTTGCTAATTGTTTATCTACAATAAAATACATTTTAATGGTGCACTTAGTTCTGCGCCCCTCTGCTTCTTTTTCAGCTATTCAAGTAGCTGACCAGAGCAAACCCAGAAGGAAAACCTGGGAGAAGATTAATGCTGCACTTTGTCCGGCACCCCTCTGCTTCTATTTCATACACAGAGTTCAGCTTTGCTCTAAGGGTGCTTCTATACTCCCACTGTGAATACCAATGGTCTTTCATTTGGACTTTTATGGACCATTTTCCTCCCATATAGTCATACGCCTCTCCAATGCCAATTATTATTGTTTTGTGTTACTTGAATAGCTGGCCTGCGATGATGTCACTCCTGCACATGCTCACAGGAGTCACTTCCACTTTAGCACAGAGCAGCGCTGTAAATGTACTCTCTGATCTGTGCATGCTGTGCTCAGTGTACATTACCACTGACAGGAAGGGAGAAGCATGAGAGGAAACAGACCACTAGGGTCTCTTCTGTTATAAAAAAAAAATAAAAAATAATTCTTCCTGTCATCAGGTTTTAAAAATTTAGAGTTTAATTCCACTTTAACCTCCCTAGCGGTCTGATTATGTCCGTATTTCTGTGCTCAAAGCGGTACATTTTATTGCATGGAAATATGTAGTTTTTTTATTGTAGGCATGTAATTTTTAGGAATAACTCACTGAAATCTGTCCGAACAAGAGTCTAGTAAACATCCCCGGGATTGATTAAAAAACACGAAATCATAAGTTATAATTTAATAATCATAAAAAATAATATAATAAATTTAAATTCAATAATATAATCAAACCAAAAACACTGAAATTTGAAATAGAGCGCTAAGTTCGCACATCGCTGAGCAAAGTTGCAAAATCGTTTTCAGTGTCTGATGAGGAATTATCACGAATCATTAGCACTCAATTCTGCAAGTGGTTCTGATTTACTATCGCTGTTCTCTAGCTGGTCTAAAACCGATTTTGACCTAAAGGAACGCTTTTTGGACGCCATGGACGTTTCTCAGTTTCCAGGCAGAAAGAACAGTAAAAATGCAGGCAGGGCACAGGACAAAGCACTCGGGACAAAATGTATGTGAAATGGTTTGATACAGTAATGTTTTACTATGCGATTTTAGTGTATTGAGCGAATGTCACTTTTTGTCATTTTCAAATTTCCTGCCAGTTCCGTCCCGACGTCGCAGGGGACGAAACCCAGAAAACAGATGCCGGCATCCGCCGGAGGACATTGCCGGGGACACTGCAGGAGGGACATCGCGGGAGCGCAGGACAAGGTAAGAGAAGAACAGATCCCGGAGCAGCGCCGCATGGTAAGCCCGAGGTCACCGCTTTTGGTACTGAAACTTTACCCCGAGCTACACTCAGGAATACCGCCAGGGAGGTTAATGCAACTCTGCTTATTTGCAGGCAAATTTTGGACTAGTTTTCAATTTTATCCCTGAACAGCCTCTTTGATATCATGACCAGGATGTACTTGGAGTCTTGACAGCTAACAAGTCACAAGTGAAAGCAATCCCCACATTGACATTTGACAGAGGTGGACTTAATCTCAACATGGACAGTAGTTGAGGCACCAACTTGGTAACCAACAGGTCTACATAAACACCACACTTCAAACACTTCCTTAACCGCTGGGGTGGGGACAGCTATGGTTCCCCTAATAGCTCACAGTAATAAAAAACAATACCGAAACTGTATCCCCCCCCCCATTGAGAAGGCAAAGCAAGAAGAACTCTTCCTGGTGGGGACAGCCATAAAAACCAGACAGGTTCTAATCCTTCCCCACTTTATCCAAAAACGTATTTGGATGATGTTAGGCATCAAGTTAGAACTGCTTCTCTTCTGTTTAGTGGTCTACAAAGAAAAATTTTCCATGAGCAAACAAAAGTCTACTCACATGACCCTTCCAGCGGGGAGCATATCTGTACACAGAACTCCACCAATCAGCTGTCTGATTATTGCAACTAAATGGCAATGTTCAATTCAGAGACGGATTGGAAACCCACAAACAGTCCAATTAATTGTAATGGTTTCTGTTTATATTCCAAGGACAGCCTATTGCAGACTTCTCTAGAGATGCCCAAAATTCACCAACCCCAGCCTATGTGTGGGTAGTGAGCTAGAGGAGGTGCCAGTCATTTGATATAAGTGAACCATGTTTGGGAGTGACAAGGCACCCTGTTTTACAGCTAAAACTCCATCACATGTAATGGTTACATGTATCAGAATACAGGGGATACAAAATTCCACAACCCAAGGAGTACATCCCTGCTTATCAATGTACATCCCTAAACTGCACACAGGTAGTTTAGAAGTGAAAAAAAAAAAAAAAACTTCACAAGACACAGTTATAGGCAGATATCCACATTGAAACCTTCATGCAGATACCTATTTGGGTTGAAGCAGTACATTACCTTTTGGAAATCAACAAATCGGGATTTATTGGTGTCCAGCATGAAGCGTCTCCTGTTGGCACACACGGGGTTCCGGCAGATACTGGGCTGGGTGTATTTGAACTGCTGCTCCACATCTTTGACTAGAGTCTGGCAGTCCAGACAGAGGAAGGTACCACTGACCAGCTCAGGATGCACAGGATGAGTCCGGACAACCTGACCACTGATTCTCATCAGAGAGCCTATACGAGGAGTGGTCAGCTCCCTGATCCTAAGGAGACGAGAGAACAAAACATGAGTCTTGTGTGGAGCCGCATGGAGGGGTCTTCTAATACTGTTCTCCACTGCAAGTGATCAGGAACTTACTGTATGATAAACTGTACCATAAACAAGAATCTGAGCACAGAAACTAGACAAATACAAGTCATACAGCAGATCTTACTTGTGTCTGGTGGGAAGGTCTTGGAAAGCCACGTAGAATTCTTTGTTTTGTGGCACATTCCCATGGTCTTTGGCATAAGATCGCACCGCTCGGCAGAGGTACGGGTAGACTCTGATTAAGAAACAAGAAGTCAGCAAGTGAAGGGCGCCTTGAATAAATACAGGAAAAGATGGGATCAGACCCTCACCTATAGAACTCCTCCTGGACGGTGGTGGCCAGCTGCTGGTTGAACTGCTCCAGATCCTGGAAACTGACGAGAAGCGTGTTCCTCTCCGGGCGGATTAACTCTTCTGCATCACTTTTATACTTCAACTCTCCATCGGAATTCTGAAACCTGAAAGACACGAAATACCATCAGTGCCATGAATGAGAAATTCTCAATGTGCATCTCCTACATAGAAATGGCAGCTCTCAGCCACTGAGGAACTACAGTTCCCATCATACACCAGAAGTCTTTTCCCTTCAGCAGTGAACACACAATTCCTAGTATGGCATGCCAGTCTGCCATAGCTGATATAGAACTACAACTCTCAGCATGACAAGCCAGTCTCTCATAGCTAGTAAAGAATAACTCCCCCCATTATTCAATGTCAGCCAGTCCTATTACCTTCTATAGGAATACAACTCCCAGCACACAGTGCCTTGAAAAAGTATTCATACCCCTTGATATTTTCTGCATTGTCATGTTACAACCAAAAGCGTAAATGTATTTTTATTAGGATTTTATGTGATAGACCAACAAAGTGGCACATAATTGTGAAGTGGAAGGAAAATGAAACATGGTTTTCCAAATAAATATCTGAAAAGTGAGGCGTGCATTTCTATTCAGCACCCTTTACTCTGATACCCCCAACTAAAAGCTAGAGGAACCAAGAAGTCCTGTTTGCAAGAAGCCATGTGGGGGACACAGCAAACATGTGGAAGAAGGGGCTCTGGTCAGATGAGACCAAAATTGAACTTTTTGGCCAAAAAGCAAAATGCTGTGTGGCGGAACACTGCACATCACCCTGAACACACCATCTCCACCGTGAAACATGGTGGTGACAGCATCATGTGGAGATGCTTTTCTTCAGCAGTGACAGGGAAGCTGGTCAGAGTTGATGGGAAGATGGAGAGCCAAATTCAGGGCAATTGGAGTCTGCAAAAGACTTGAGACCGGGGCGGAGGTTCACCTTCCAGCAGGACAACGACCCGAAACATCCAGCCAGAGCTACAATGGAATGGTTTAGATCAAAGCATATTCATGTGTTAGAATGGCCCAGTCACAGTCCAGACCTAAATCCAATGGAGAATCTGTGGCAAGACTTGAAAATTGCTGTTCACAGACGCTCTCCATCCAATCTGACAGAGCTCGAGCGATTCTGCAAAGAAGAATGGGCAGAAATGTCCCTCTCTAGATGTGCAAAGCTGGGAGAGACATCCCCAAAATGACTTGCAGCTGGAATTGCAGAGAAAGGGGGTCCTACAAAGTATTGACTCCGGGGGGCTGAATACAAATGTCGCCACACTTCAGATATTGGTAAAACCATTTATCATTTTCCTTCCACTTCACAATTATGTGCCACTTTGTGTTGGTTTATCACATAAAATCCCAATAAAATACATTTACGTTTTTGGTTAAATGTGGAAAATTTCAAGGGGTATAAATACTTTGTCAAAGTTCTGTATGTCAACCAGCCCCATCACCCTCTAGGTAACTACAACCTCCAGCAAGCCATGTCAGAACTACAGCTCCCAGCAGGCTATGCCAGTCAACCCCATATGGAACTACAATTGCCAACAAGCCCCATCAGTCCAATTGCCCCAATAGAACCGCAACTCCCAGCATGTCACACCAGCCACCCACCAGCCCCATCTTCTCCAATAGAACTAAAACGCAAAGCCATGTTAGCCAACCCCATTAGTCCTAGAGAACTACAACTCCCAGCATAACATGTCAGTCAACCTTGTCACCCCTAAGAAACTTCAACTCCCAGCATGTCATATCAGCCAAACATAACAAATACAACTTAGCATGCCAAGTCACCAAAACCCCATCGCCCTCTAATAGAACTACAACTCCCAGCATACCATGTCAGTCAGTCCCATCCTTTCCAAGAGAACCACATCAGCCAACACCACTGTCCCCTAAAGAACTACAACTCCCAGCACACTGTCAGCCAATCCCATCATCCCCTACAGAAGTTCAACTTCCAGTATTCTATGTCAGTCAACCCCATTACTCCCTATGGATCTACAACTCCTAGCTTGCCTTGTTTTCAGGACTCCTCAGTGGGACTACAACTCCCAGCATGTCACATCAGCCAGTCTCTTTTCATCCACAATAGAACTACAGCTCCTAGCATACCATCCCTCAACGCCACTGTCCATAACAGAACTAAAACTCCCAGCTTGCCACATCAGCCAACTTCATAGCACCTTATAGAACTTTAACATGCAGCATGGCATATCAAGCAGTCCTATAAGGACTACAACTCCCAGCATGCCGCATCAGCCAACCCCACTGCATCCTATAGAACTACAGCTCCCAGCAAGTCACACTAGCCAGTCCCGTCACTCCCTACAGAACTACAGCTCCCAGCAGGCCAGTCCCGTCACTCCCTACGGAACTACAGCTCCCAGCAGGCCAGTCCCGTCACTCCCTACGGAACTACAGCTCCCAGCAGGCCAGTCCCGTCACTCCCTACGGAACTACAGCTCCCAGCAGGCCAGACCCGTCACTCCCTACGGAACTACAGCTCCCAGCAGGCCAGACCCGTCACTCCCTACAGAACTACAGCTCCCAGCAGGCCAGTCCCGTCACTCCCTACGGAACTACAGCTCCCAGCAGGCCAGTCCCGTCACTCCCTACGGAACTACAGCTCCCAGCAGGCCAGACCCGTCACTCCCTACAGAACTACAGCTCCCAGCAGGCCAGTCCCTACAGCTCCCAGCAGGCCAGACCTGTCAGTCCCTACAGAACTACAGCTCCCAGCAGGCCAGACCCGTCAGTCCCTACAGAACTACAGCTCCCAGCAGGCCAGACCCATCACTCCCTACAGAACTACAGCTCCCAGCAGGCCACATTGGCCAACTTTATCGCCCCTTAAGAGAACTACAACTCCCAGCAAGTCATGCCAGCCAGTCCCATCTCTAAGAGAACTACAACTCCCAGCATGCCACATTCCTTGAAGTTGCAGTCCCTCCCATGGCTCCTGGAACAGACTGAAAGCACCAATTCCTGGGGGGCCCAGTCTGGGTGAGGAGATATAGGGCCAATCAGCTACGTGACCCCCAATCACACTGCCCGAGAATTCTGCCCCCCCCCCGGGACACTCACTCCTCTAGGAAGTCCTGGAACAGCTTCTGACACTTGTCAGCCAACTCATCCTTCACATGGGGGGCGGCGGTGGCCGGGGCTCCGGGCTGTTCTACGTCCATCCTGGTCACCGATCACACGCTGCTACCGCTCCACAAGCTCACGGACTTTCGCGCCAAACTAGAATCACGTGAGCCGCTTCGCGCCACTCGCAGCCAATAGGACAAAACGGACGGACCAGATTTTCGCGCCACGGACTATAGAGGGGAGGGGTTTGGGAGGTACAATAGACACGTAGCTGTGGTTCTGGAAGGAGCGTTGTGTACTCAGCGGGGCGCCCCCTGGTGCTGGGAGTAGAGGAACACATTCATACATACACAACACATAACAGGCGTACCTCGGTTTACGAATTTAATGCGTTCTGCACGACGTTTCGTATTGCAAAACATTCGTAATTGGAAACCTGGTTTCCCATAGGAATGCATTGAAAACCAAGTAATCCGGTCCAGAGGTCAGAAAAAAGTCAAAAAAAGTTTTATCTGTTCAAAAGTGCACTTTAAAGGCATAAATACTGTACAGGGACATGATTAAAAAAAAATGTCGGAAATGCCTTGAAAAACAATCCGTTCGTATTGCAGAAAATAATTTGTAGACCGAGGCATTATCTTCAATGGATTTTCATTTGTAAACTGAAAATTGCATTAACCGAGGTGTTTGTATACCGAGACACACCTGTGTATATAGAGAGAGGAATGCAGAGCCACCTACGCCATCAGGAGACAGCTGTACCACCTAAGATCACCAGTAAGAGCCTGGATTACATACATCCTCCATACTCCCCCCCATCTGCACCTCCCAGCATCCTCCATACTCCCCCCCCATCTGCACCTCCCAGCATCCTCCATACTCCCCCCCCCCCATCTGCACCTCCCAGCATCCTCCATACTCCCCCCCCCCCATCTGCACCTCCCAGCATCCTCCATACTCCCCCCCCCCATCTGCACCTCCCAGCATCCTCCATACTCCCCCCCCCCATCTGCACCTCCCAGCATCCTCCATACTCCCCCCCCCCCATCTGCACCTCCCAGCATCCTCCATACTCCCCCCCCCCATCTGCACCTCCCAGCATCCTCCATACTCCCCCCCATCTGCACCTCCCAGCATCCTCCATACCCCCCCCCCCATCTGCACCTCCCAGCATCCTCCATACTCCCCACACCTCTGCACCTCCCAGCATCCTCCATACCCCCCCCCCCCCATCTGCACCTCCCAGCATCCTCCATACTCCCCACACCTCTGCACCTCCCAGCATCCTCCATACCCCCCCCCCATCTGCACCTCCCAGCATCCTCCATACCCCCCCCCCATCTGCCCATCTGCACCTCCCAGCATCCTCCATAACCTGCACCTCCCAGCATCCTCCATACCCCCCCCCATCTGCACCTCCCAGCATCCTCCATACCCCCCACACCTCTGCACCTCCCAGCATCCTCCATACCCCCCACACCTCTGCACCTCCCAGCATCCTCCATAACCCCCCACACCTCTGCACCTCCCAGCATACTCCATAACCCCCCATACCTCTGCACCTCCCAGCATACTCCATAACTCCCACCTCTGCACCTCCCAGCATCCTCCATAACCCCCCACACCTCTGCACCTCCCAGCATCCTCCATAACCTGCACCTCCCAGCATCCTCCATACCCCCCCATCTGCATCTCCCAGCATCCTCCATACCCCCCACACCTCTGCACCTCCCAGCATCCTCCATACCCCCCACACCTCTGCACCTCCCAGCATCCTCCATACCCCCCACACCTCTGCACCTCCCAGCATCCTCCATACCCCCCACACCTCTGCACCTCCCAGCATCCTCCATACCCCCACACCTCTGCACCTCCCAGCATCCTCCATAACCTGCACCTCCCAGCATCCTCCATACCCCCCCATCTGCATCTCCCAGCATCCTCCATACCCCCCACACCTCTGCACCTCCCAGCATCCTCCATACCCCCCACACCTCTGCACCTCCCAGCATCCTCCATACCCCCCACACCTCTGCACCTCCCAGTATCCTCCATAACCCCCCACACCTCTGCACCTCCCAGCATCCTCCATAACCCCCCGTCTGCACCTCCCAACATCCTCCATACTCCCCACACCTCTGCACCTCCCAGCATCCTCCATACCCCCCACACCTCTGCACCTCCCAGCATCCTCCATACCCCCCACACCTCTGCACCTCCCAGCATCCTCCATAACCCCCACCTCTGCACCTCCCAGCATCCTCCATAACCCCCCACACCTCTGCACCTCCCAGCATCCTCCATAACCTGCACCTCCCAGCATCCTCCATACCTCCCCCCCATCTGCATCTCCCAGCATCCTCCATACCTCCCCCCCATCTGCACCTCCCAGCATCCTCCATACCCCCCACACCTCTGCACCTCCCAGCATCCTCCATACCCCCACACCTCTGCACCTCCCAGCATCCTCCATAAACTGCACCTCCCAGCATCCTCCATACCCCCCCCCATCTGCATCTCCCAGCATCCTCCATACCCCCCACACCTCTGCACCTCCCAGCATCCTCCATACCCCCCACACCTCTGCACCTCCCAGTATCCTCCATAACCCCCCACACCTCTGCATCTCCCAGCATCCTCTATAACCCCCCGTCTGCACCTCCCAACATCCTCCATACTCTCTGCACCTCCCAGCATCCTCCATACCCCCCACACCTCTGCACCTCCCAGAATCCTCCATACCCCCCACACCTCTGCACCTCCCAGCATCCTCCATTCCCCCCACACCTCTGCACCTCCCTCATTACTTCCCACATCTCTGCACCTCCCAGCATCCTCCATAACCCCCACACCTCTGCACCGCCCAGCATTCTTCATAACCCCCACACCTCTACAACTCCCAGCATCCTCCATAACCCCCCGTCTGCACCTCCCAGCATCCTCCATACCCCCCACCTCTGCACCTCCCAGCATCCCCCATACTCCCCACACCTCTACACCTCCCAGCATCCTCCATAACCCCCCGTCTGCACCTCCCAGCATCCTCCATACCCCCCACACCTCTGCACCTCCCTCATTACCCCCCACACCTCTGCACCTCCCTCATTACTCCCCACATCTCTGCACCTCCCAGCATCCTCCATAACCCCCCGTCTGCACCTCCCAGCATCCTCCATACCCCCCAACTCTGCACCTCCCAGCATCCCCCATACTCCCCACACCTCTGCACCTCCCAGCATCCTCCATAACCCCCCGTCTGCACCTCCCAGCATCCTCCATACCCCCCACACCTCTGCACCTCCCTCATTACCCCCCACACCTCTGCACCTCCCTCATTACTCCCCACATCTCTGCACCTCCCAGCATCCTCCATAACCCCCACACCTCTGCACCGCCCAGCATCCTTCATAACCCCCACACCTCTGCACCTCCCAACATCCTCCATACTCCCCACACCTCTACAACTCCCAGCATTCTTCATAACCCCCCGTCTGCACCTCCCAGCATCCTCCATACCCCCCACCTCTGCACCTCCCAGCATCCTCCATACCCCCCACACCTCTGCATTTCCCAGCATCCAGCATACCTCTTCACCTCCCCCTATAGCTCACAACATCCTCCATACCCCCTACACCTCTCCGCATCCTGCCAACACCTTGCAGAATCCCCCATACCCCCCCCACACCTCCCAGCATCCCCCATACCTCTTCACCTCCCCCTCCATACCTCACAGCATCCCTAATATCCCCTACAGCTTTGCAGCTCCCAGCATCCTACATTCCCCCCACAGATCCCATAATCCTCCATACCCCCCACATCTTCGCACTTCCAAGCATCCTCCATATTCTCCAAACCTCTGCACATCCCATAGCCCCAACATATCTTTTTACCTCCTCCATACCCCCTACAACTCCCAGCATTCTCCATGCCCCCCACACCTCCGAACATCCGCCATACCCCCTGCACACCTCTTTACCTCCCTGTTACCTCACAACATCCTCAATATCCCCTACACCTCTCAGAATCCTCTATAGCCCCCACACCACTGCACTTCCCAGCATCCTCCATACCCCTACACCTCTCAGCATCCTCCATACCCCCATCTCTGCACCTCCCAACATCCTGCCAGCTTCCTTCATACTGCCATGCCAGCCGTGCCGTGCCCTATGAGTGGTTCCTCAGCCTTTAGGGAACTGTTACAGACCTGTTAGGAGGCTGCGACAGTGAGGGGGATGAACATCTGCTAGGATTGCCTGGGCAATTCCAGCAGAAGTGGAAGAGGGTACTTGTCAAATCAAGATACCCACTCCCATAAAATGTTTGCATTAGTGGTATAGGTTGGGGGAAGGAGTAGGAACAGCTGCATTTCCAATTTTAAGTGAAGTTCCGCTTTAGGAGACTGATGTGAATAAATAGTAGGTAAAGCACTGTGTAAATTTTGTGTGTCTTTGTTCAACCTTAGAATAGGGAGAAAGTTGTACGCATTTTAGGCTCAGATCACACTGGAGAGATTTGAAGCGTTTTTCTAGAAGCACTTCACTTGCAGATTGCTGCTCAAAAAAAGTACAGGAGCTCCTTTGGGGCAGTCGCACATTCTTGATCCCTTATAGACTTCAATGGGGCATCTGAAAAATGTGCGTAACATGCAATTTTTGCAGTTTCTTGCCTCTCCTTCTCCTAGATTTCACAATAATCTTTGTTTTATTTTTCATAATCTTCCAAAAACGTAAAAGATATTTCATTGGTAATAGCTATAAAAACATTTTAAACCAAAATTGACATTTAGGCCATTAGCCCTCCTCGGACCGATGCCTTTGATTCATAAATCCATTTTGATGTGCGTGTGTCGGGCACCAGGTTGAGCTAGAGGACCTTGGAATCACCTGCAATGCAGCCCATCTCCAACTTCATGAGCTCTGGAGAGGACAAGGCGGTTCCATAGACTCTGCACCTTGGCTCTTCTCCTTTGCTGTCTGGGTTGTCCTGTCAGTCGTGTTTGTGTGTGTATATGCATGTTTTTTGTGAGATAGGGCCTTTAGATTGTAAGCTCTTTAAGGACAGGTACTGATGTCAATGAACAGTATGGTCCTATGCGGGCTGCTGGTGAAGGATCATCTGGAGAAGGCATGGTAGCGCGCTTGAAGGCCTCTGCATTCAATGTTACAAATGTGTGTAACTAAAACCTATGTTTTTAATGTAAATTGTTAGACCTTACTCATTTTTTTTGTAGACTAGTTGGTAAGTGTGCTGGGACATTTTCTGTCTCTTTGTACTGTTCAACACCCTTCCATGTACACCTTCAAAAGCTAGTTATAAATAGGGGGTTTCCACTGTTGTGTAGCTTGCTCACTGGATTTGGTGTGAGAACACATTGGAGACCTTTAGCTGCCATTGTTCTCATGCTAGGCTTCTAATGTGTCCCCGCACCTTTAAGGAGGAACAGGCTCCCTCCAGGCATGCCTGTCCTAAATGTATCCACTGCTATACTGTATGTGATCCAACTTGGAGACTCTCTCATTTATGCGTTAGGGCTGCATTTAAAGAGGAGCCTTGGTGTGACAGTGCAGCTTTCACATATATTTGCAAATGTGTGCAACTAAAACCTGTTTTTTTCCATAAATTGTTAGACTGTCAATTTTTTTTTCTTCTTCTTGCAGGCTAGCTAGTAAGCATGCTCGGTAATTTTTGGCTTGTATTGTGAAATGCCCTTTCATGGACACCTTACTTCAAATGTGAGTTATAAATTGGGGTGGTTGCCATAGCTTACTCACTGTATTTGGTGCAGGGACATACTGGATGCCTTCAGGTGCCATTGTGCTCTTGGGTTGTTTCTAATGTGCCCCTATGCTAAGGAGAGATGGGCTCCCTCCAGGTATGGCATACCTGCCTTTCATTTATCCACTGCTACATATGCTCCAATTTGGAGACTCAAATTTATGAGTTAGGACCAGACTTGATGTGAAAGCCTTACCTAAAGCTCCTCTGTATACTTGCAAATGTGTGCGGGCTAGCAAGGTAAGTGTGCTGGAAAATTTTCTGTTTGTATTGGAAAACAATGGCGTAATCTGGGCAATAAAACCCTTTATGACCATAGTAAAAACCTTGGTCAAGAGGGCAGAGAACCCAGCCATACCTGACAAAGCCATATAGGACTCAGAAAAGGAGGGAGACTAATATCAGAGGGTCGCGGGATGCCAAGTCACAGACTTCACCACTATCAGGGGGGCACGCTGGAAGCAGTTCCTGGTGCCTTGGAGGATAGCCTGTTGGGGGTTCCCATCCCACATGTTTAGAATCAGACATGTTACAGCTGCTGTGTGGTAGGCAACATACAGGCTCCAGGGTAGAGGCAAGGCTTTGGACACTCAGAAAACCTGGACAGCTAGTATAAACTTCTTGACCAGAGGTGACTAAAAGTCACTGTAGGCAGGCAACAGGCATAGATCGAATTTCCATGCCACTGTTTGCAGTAGAGGAGAGATGCTTCCTTGACGGTGTTTGGTGGTAAAGAGCATGGACAGATTGTGGAAGGGACAGAACCCATCAGGTTTTCAAGACAGAGGCATCCGTTGCATATATCTGTAAATCTACATTGATACCACACTGCTTAGTCAAGGCCCCTCTGTGTAGTACGGCCCCCACACTAAATAGAGGGGCCATGACAAGGCAGTATGACTTCCACATACATTTGCAAAATATATACAACACCTCTGTTTTTGAGAAATGCTAGAAATTACTTTAACCATTTGGCCTACAGAAGGTTTTACCCCCTTCACGACCTCCGCTTTTTTTTTTTTTTTTGTTCAGCACTACTTTAACTGCCAATTGCTCGGTCATGCAAAACTGTACCCAAATGAAATTTAGATAATTTTTTCACACAAATAGGGCTTTTCTTTCCGCTCCGTGAGAACGTCGATGACGAAACGCATAGGGCGGGGTCTGATTGATGTGACGTCATTACGCTTCCCAGCTATCTACTGCGCATGTGCCAAGTGGCTGGGTTCGTCTACTGTGTTACTTTACATGCTGATAACGCTGGTGTCGGCTGGGACACCTTTTGAGTTAGGTGCAATGAGTACATAGTAAATGAAGTTGTTTCAAGGTACTGCACTATGAAGTTGTTATTGTTATTTTCCGAGTGTCTGGCCTAATACCCTTTGGATATGAATAAGGTGGAGTATGGGAGAAGTGGATTTCCTTAGTGGTACTTTTCAATACAGATCATTGCTTCCTCCATTTTGGTTATTTGGAGTTGGCTTCTGCTGAATATCACCCTCTGGAAGTGGCTTATCATCCTGCAGAGTATTGCCCCCAGGGAAATTAATGTTTTATGCTAATTAATCTCTCAGCTCTGGTGAGTTCATTTAGTTCTATTTGGTGGTGGACTGTTAGAATTTTCTTCACATTTTTTTGGACTTCAAAGATATTCATTTTGGACATTTTTTTGGGGACATTTATTCATTTATTTATATTTTTTGTATTATTTCTTGTTTTTTTTGTTGTATTTATTTTTGGTTAGTTTCACATTTATTTGGGGTGTTTATTTTGTTTTATTTACTAGCGCAAATTATTTTTTGTTTCTTTTGGTGGTATAATTGATGATCACCACTGGGTTTTTTTTCTATTTTTCATTATATAAACAAAAAAAAAAACCTAAATATTTTTGAAAAAAACAATATTTTCCTTCCATTTTAAACATATCCAATGTATTCAAATTTCTTCATAAATTTAGGCCAAAATGTATTCTGCTACAGGTCTTTGGTAAAAACTAACTGCATTTTTGGGGACACTAGTACAGTCCTGGTCAAGATACTGATCTGTACAGACAATATACTAGTAATGGCAGTGAACTTGTAGTGTGGCAGCAATATGGTGCTAACTGGCACTGGCTGGGGAGGACACTGACATCACTAGTGACACTAATACAGTAATGACAATGGTTGGGAAGGAGGGGCAATGAAGGGGTTAATTGTGTGCCTAACAAGTGTAATGTGTGCTGCTTTTTCTCTCTGCCTTGCAGGAAGAAGAAACAGCCTGATCGCTGTTCTGTTTACACAGAGTTTTGTGTGTTTGTAAACATGGAACTCTGTGCTGTGGTTGGCTACAGCTGATTTTGTCTGGACACAACACAAGTTTGTCATTAGGTTTCAATCACAGCATGGGTTACCAGGGGTTGTATGCTCGTCTGCCAGAAAACCAGGAAATTCTGCGCTGCCCGCTCACAGTAAATACAGTTGTGTTCAAAATAATAGCAGTCAGACATCACTAACCGGATCAATCACAGTTTTTGGTAGAAATGATATTTCTACATGGCAAATAATTTACTAGCAGGTGTAGTAGAGTAATAGAAATCCAACAGACCCAACAGTCATGACATGCATGCTGCTGATTCTGTGTCATTGAATCACTAATTGAAAGGGGCATGTTCAAAATAATAGCAGTGTGGAGTTCTATTAGTGAGGTCATTCATTCTTTGAAAAACAGGTGGCAATTATTGCCCTTATTTAAGGAAGGAAGGCAGCAAATGTTGTACATGCTGGTTACAGTGCATTTCTCTCTGAAATTCTGAGGAAAATGGGTCGTTCCAGACACTGTTCAGAAGAACAGCGTACCTTGATTAAAAAGTTGATTGGAGAGGGGAAAACATATAAAGAAGTGCAGAAAATGATAGGCTGCTCAGCTAAAATGATCGCAAATGCTTTAAAATGGCAACCAAAACCTGAAAGACGTGGAAGAAAGAGAAAAACTACCATTCGAATGGATAGAAGAATAGCCAAAATGGCACGGACTCAGCCAACAATCAGCTCCAGGAAGATGAAATAAGGTGTAAAGTTCCCTGTGAGTGCTGTTACAATTAGAAGACGCCTATGTGAAGCCAAGCTATCTGCAAGAAGCCCCCGCAAAGTCCCACTGTTGGGAAAAAGACGTGCTGAAGAGGTTACAATTTGCCAAAGAGCACATTGACTGGCCTAAAGAGAAATGGCGCAACATTTTGTGGACTGATGAAAGTAAGATTGTTCTTTTTGGGTCTAGTGGCCGGAGACAGTTTGTCAGACGACCCCCAAACACTGAATTCAAGCCACAGTACACTGTGAAGACAGTGAAGCATGGTGGTGCAAGCATCATGATATGGGGATGTTTCTCATACTACGGTGTTGGGCCTATTTATCACATACCAGGGATCATGGATCAGTTTGAATCCATCAGAATACTTGAAGAGGTCATGCTGCCTTATGCTGAAGAGGAAATGCCCTTGAAATGGGTGTTCCAACAAGACAACGACCCCAAACACACCAGTAAACGTGCAACATCTTGGTTCCAGACCAACAAGATTGACGTTATGGAGTGGCCAGCCCAATCCCCGGATCTTAATCCAATAGAAAACTTGTGGGGTGACATCAAAAATGCCGTTTCTGAGGCAAAACCAAGAAATAGAGAAGAACTGTGGAATGTCGTCCAATCATCCTGGGCTGGAATACCTGATCACAGGGGCCAGAAGTTGGGTGACTCCATGCAACACAGATGTACAGCAGTTCTCAGAAACAGTGCGACTACAACCAAATATTCATTAAGTGATTCAAAGGAAAGCAAAATCTTCAAACATTTTTCAGTTTATATAGTGAATGTTTGAGTTTGTAAAGAAGAATACAAACACTGCTATTTTTTTGAACCGTCTAATATTCACTTTTCTTCAATTTTTTTAGAGGAACAACACAAATGTGATCTATTTTTCTTCATGTTTTGATTTGGAATAGAATGTGTCGTGTTCCCAATGCATTTGTGTGGATGGAAATAAAAGCTATTAGAAGGATTTTGAGCTTTATTCACTTTTTTCAACACACTGCTATTATTGTGAACACAACTGTATACTGTGGATGGGTGGCAAATGGTTAATTTGGATTTATACAGTGCCATCTGTGGCCATGTACCCCTCTACACTGATTGTGGGTGAGTGTGCAGGGCAGAATTTGGAAAATTAAGTTTTTAATGCTGCGTTAGGGAGATGCATACACCCTTCTCTATTTTGTCCTGATGACCACGGTCTCCTTGACAAAAAGTACAGATCTTTAGGCATTGGAAAGATCTACTTCTTGCTGTGTCTCTGGGACAGGAAAAAAATAAGAGAAGATATCCACAACTAGACATACAGATTTAAAAAAAAATGGCTATATGTACAAAGGAGTACATATAATGAATAAACGTTTATAGAGCAGTAGGGTTCTTGTTTACCCAAATACACATCAAAAGACAAAAACTTCTTTATACCATGAAGATCCTATAATAAAAAAAAAAAGACTTGTTCATAGAATTAATCAAATATTTTATTTTCTTTAGTAGAACTCACTTGCTATTTAAATACAGTGATTTGCATTTGCTACCTCTTTTAATAGTTACAAAACGGTAAGCTCTCTTTCTCTGAAGTAATGTTAAAATCACACAATACTAAGGGTTATCATCTGCATACAAAACACTGTACTCGTTTTCTGATTTGCTATTCTAGAACTGTCTGTTTAGGCAGGAGTCAGAAAATGCTCCAAAACCTGGAGATCCTTCCTTCCTACAGCTCCCATTAAAATGCATGCTTGTAGGATATCAAACATGTTTGTATGAATAAATGTCAGTCTGAGGACTCTCATCTCAAGAGAACAAAAGGCCATCAGTCAAAGAAATCCACTAACGTCTTTTGTCATCAAAAGAATTCTCCCAAAAGTATCTGCTGGAGTTACAGGAAGACCACAGACATCCATGTCTTCTCAAAATGGCATTTCACAACGCAGTGATGGATTCACCAAATACCAGATCTGAGGTCTGACCATGTCCTGCCTGTAATCCAGAAAACTGATTTAACTTACTTTACACCCATGGCAAGGTTCACTCATACGTCTAGCCTGGAGAGGAGGTTATTTGAACATATTTTAAGTTAGAGTTAAACAAAATTCCCAGACTGAAATAATAACAAGGCATTGTGGGCAGATATGATGACCCCTGCCTATAAGTATCTTCTAGTTCCATCTGATATACTAGGTTACATGGAGCCTGGCCCTAGTTAAAAAAAAAATCCAACATACACTATTGTAAGAAAAACTAAAAATAAGGGAATCCAGAAACGTTTG
The DNA here is from genome assembly GCF_062004578.1 of Staurois parvus. NCBI lineage: Eukaryota > Metazoa > Chordata > Amphibia > Anura > Ranidae > Staurois > Staurois parvus. The sequence continues at coordinate 92,336 of NW_028318531.1, forward strand.
ACTGACTAGGTAGAGTCTGGTATTAAAACGAGTTTACGTGACATGTATTCTAACCCCATTAGCAGCCCCAGTTTTTATTAACAAAGAAAAAGTAAGGCTATGGGATCCAGCAACTCTTGGACGGCTTGGGGGCAGCCCAGTGTTTGGATGTGTTGTAGGCATTGACGGACCCATTGTTTATGATTGTAAGAAGTATTAGAAGTGCAGTTTACAGTCTAGAATATGGCTATGTATAGCAGGTGACTTCCAAGAAGATGGTGTCTATGGGGTGAGTCGTTTGGGGTCACGCGGGAACATGGAGGTCTGGCGGACGTTGTGCAGTCCCAGGTACAGCATGGTGACTCGCTCTAGACCTGAAATAGAGAGAAACAAATAAACTAGATATATGTATATACAGAGTGGCATAATAAGGAAGGACCCGAATGTTCTAGAAGACTCTAAAACAGATATAAATATTTAAATTCCAGACACTGGACATTCTATGGCAGGTGCAGCAAGGCCAAGGAGGGACCAGGCTTCCCTCTACTGGACTGTTCATAAATTAACCACTTGAGCTCCTGAGGATTTACCCCCCTTAATGACCAGGCTTCTTTTTGCTACTCGGCGCTGCACTAATTCAACTGATAATTGCGCGGTCATGCAATGGTACACCCAAACGAAATTTACGTCCTTTTTTTCACACAAATAGAGCTTTCTTTCGGTGTAATGTGATCACCTGTGCGCTTTTTATTTTTCACGCTATAAACAAAAAAAGGCCAAAAATTTTGAAGAAAAACAATATTTTTTATTTTCAGCTATAAAAAATATATAGTAAACTCAAAGTTGGTTATAAATGTAGGCCAAAATGTATTCTGCTACATGTTTTTGGTAAAAAAAATCCCAATAAGTGTATATTGATTGCTTTGTGTGGAAGTTATAGCGTCTACAAACTATGGTATAAATACTGCAATTTACGCCATTTTTCTGCTATACAGCGCCGCGCTAGTTTAATGGACAATTGCGCAGTCATGCAATACGGTACATAAATGAAATTTACATCCTTTTTTCCCCACAAATTGAGCTTTCTTTCGGTGGTATTTGATCACCTGTGCGGTTTTTATTTTTTGCGCTATAAAAAAAAAAGGCTGACAATTTTGAGGAAAAAAAAACAATATTTTGGACTTTTTGCTATAAAACATGTCCAGTAAAAAAAAAATGCAAAAATCTAATTTAGTCATAAATTTCTGCCAAAATGCATTCTGCGACATGTCTTTGCTAAAAAAAAATCCCAATATGTGTAAATTAATTGCTTTACGTGAAAGTTATAGTGTTTACAAATGGCGGGAAAGATACTGGGATTTTTAGTTTTTTTTTTATACTAATAATGGTGGCGATCAGCGAATTATGGTGGCGATCAGGGACTTATGGCAGCGACCAGCGACTTATGGCGGGACTGCGGCGGACATTCTGACATTGGGGGGTACTGACTTGGGGTCACTGACATCCCCAAAAACACTAATACAGTGATCAGTGCAAAAAAAAAAAACTGACACTGTACTAATGGCAATGGGGAGGAAGGGATTAACTTTATTTAGCAGGGAAGGGTTATAGGAGTGAGGGGGAGTGTTTTACTAGGGGGCGGGGGTGTGTACTGGGCGGGACAAGGCTGATCGAGAAAGTGAAACTATTCTTTCTCGATCAGCTCATCCTTGAACTGACAGAGAGGTGACAGACAGCACAGCTACTGCAGCTGTGCTCTCTGTCACCGTTTACCGCCAATCGCCGGGACATAGCCGCTAATGAGCGGCTGTGACCCGGCAACTGACATCTGCGGCGGTGATCCACAGGACAAATAGGGCGGCAGCGCGCCTCGCCCGCACCCCCTATTTGTTTACAAAACACACGTTTTAAAACGTGGTTTTGCCTGTGAGTGCCGCCCTGCCACCGTATATGTACAGTGGCTGGGCGGCATGCGGTTAAAAAAGGAACCAAATTCAAATCACTTCTGCCTGGCAGTGCTTGTTAAGGGGTCATTGGTTCGAATCCCAACCATAGCACCACCTGCCTGGAGTTTGCATGTTCTCCCTGTGCCTGTATGGGTTTCCTCTGGGTACTCCAGTTTCCTCCCACACTCCAAAAACATGTTGGTAGGTTAATTGACTCCTGTCTAAATTGCCCTAGTATGTGTATGTATGAATGTGAGTTAGGGACCTTAGACTGTACGCCCCTTGAGGGTTAGGGACTGATGTGAATGTACAATATATATGTAAAGTGCTGCGTAAATTGATGGCGCTATATAAGTACCTGAAATAATAATAATAATAATAATAATAAATAAATAAATTTACGGAGAAGAGTCTGTTGCTATTATAGCCTAGGAAGTCTGATCGGCTGCATTCCAAACAATCCACTTTATTGAACTAGGATAAAAGCAATACAGACAGTGGAAATAAAGTGGGGGCTAGAAGGTAAAAATACCTGCCAGTCCCCCACTGTATTTCCACTGTCTGTATTGCTTTTATCCTGGTTCAATAAAGCGTATTGTTTGGAGTGCAGCCGATCGGACTTCCTTTGTTCTCATCTATACAGCACACGAGCTGGGCTAGCACCTACAGGAGGAGCTGTGCTTGGAGCCTGGGAGCCTCTCTACCTTGAGCAGCGGTAAACGTATCTGATATTATAGCCAGTTGGTGCGGCCTCTAAAGTAGGGATGTCAGAAAGGTATAAGAGGCTAGTTTATGATTTATTAAACCCTCAAAAAAGTAATAAAGGTTTAGGTAAGACTAGGCCTTTAATGTTTCCATGAAAATGTCAGGTAGTAATATCAAAGACTAGTTAAAAACTTTCAGTTTAAATCAACTAAATATATTACAAGGTGTATCAAAGATGTGCAAAGCCTTTCAGTTCATTTTCCTTAGAAAGCAGCCACAGTCTGCAGTAGAAAGCCTGTCCCCAGTCAGCATGCTGTAAAGAAGGGGACCCTTACAATCTGTGTGGAAGCAGTGGCCTCACTGCAAAGGTCTAACATGTCCCCTGCTGAGTTATAGCTCTCCAATCAGCAAAGCTCCTGCTCCCTGCAGATTGGGGAGCTCTAGCCCTGGCTTAGCAGAGAGCATTAGACCTCTGAAGTGAGACCACTGCTTCCACACAGAGTAAGGACCCTTACATGCAGCATGCTAGCAGGGGACAGGTGTTTCTATTGAGACTCGCTGCTTTCTAAAGAAAACATAGTGAAAGACTTTGCTCACCTTTTGTTCTGAGGCACCTGGAATGTATTTAGCTGATTTAGGGCTTGTTCACATGTGTGTTGAATATGAAGAATGAAGCATTGCTCATATAACACGCCTATAGCATTTATGATGTGTTTTTGAAGCACTGAAAACGTTTCAGAAATGCTTGATAAATGCCCATGTAAGTGGGGAAGTGATATAGAGGACCTGATCTGCTTTGGGGCGTGGTTAGGTTGTAGTGTGATAGCAGACATTTTTGTGAATTCTCTACAAAATAAATTTGTATACTTTTCATTTCTTTGACACATGACCCCGTCCAACTCAACTTTGCTGAAACGAAGGGCTCTGGCACTGACACGGTCAGTATTGCTGGCTGACTTGGTGCTTTTCCCAGCATATAGAAGCACACAGCTCCTGTGTACAACCAGAAAGTGGCTCGAGCTGCTCTGTCCTAGTTCTCTATTATTCCCAGGGCATTCTGGGATACTGGAGCCTCCACTGTCTCTCCCCCAAAGCCCAGGTAATACTTTATAAATGCTTCACTAACACCTCATAAAAGCTCTAAATGCTGTTAAGGTGCAGTTACAGAGCATTACCGTTGAAATGAATGGAGGCAATTGACAAGCACCCATACCTCATGAAAGCGACACACTGACTAACGATACTGCTCCTGTCCACTGTGTGGTGCGCATTGTAATATTCATGGCAGGTGCTGAAGGGCGGTTGTGAGGCTTTAAAAATTGCTGAATAAATGCTGCATAAATACAGGGTATTGACCAGGGGGGAACTGACCATTTGGAAACTCGGGCACTGCCCGAGGGCCCGGGGTCAGTAGGGGGCCCCATGAGATGCCCCTGGTACCTTTTTCATAGGCTTTTTTGAGTTTGGGCAAGGACACAGGGGCCCCATGATCCCCTATTGCCCGGGGGCCCCATGAGTTGTCGGTCCGCCCCTGGTATTGACATACATGTGAATGAGTCCTTAAAGTGATATTAAAGGCTTGATTTAAAAAAAAAAAAAATTAAACACATTATACTTACCTGCTCTGTGCAATCGTTTTGCACAAAGCAGCCCTGATCATCCTCTTCTCAGGTCCCCCACCAGAGCTTCTAGCACGTCCCCCTTGCCAAGTGCCCCCAAAGCAAGCTGCTTGCTCTGGGGGCATTCCTGCGCGCTCGCTCCCAAGCAGCTGATCACTGTATTAGTGTCACTGGGGATGACAGTGGCAGTTAGTTTCCACCCAGTCTCAAAATGCCCTCCGAAGTCCTGCTATAAGTCGCTGATCGCCGCCATTACTAATACAAAAAAAAATAAAATTCCAATATATACCACCATTTGTAGATGCTATAATTTTCACGCAAACCAATTAATAAACAATTATTGGGATTTTTCTACCAAAGACATGTTGCAGAATACATTTTGGCCTAAATTCATGAAGAAATGTGATCTTTTAAAAAATTTTTACTGGTTATGTTTTATAGCAAAAAGTCAAAAATATATATATATTTTTTCAAAATTGCCGCTTTTCTTGTTTATAACGCAAAAAATAAAAACCGCAGAGGTGATGAAATACCACTAAAATAAAGCTCTATTTGTGGGAGAAGAAAGGACAGAATATTTTCATTTATGTACAGTGTTGCATGACCGCACAATTGTAAGTTAAAGTTACACAGCACCGTATCGCAAAAAAAAAATGGCCTGGTCCGCAAGGGGGGTAAATTGTCTAGAATGGTTAAAGTGGTTGTGAACAACTGAATTAAAAAGTGAACAAAGCATATTCCTCTATAGTGTGCACTTGCCTCTGTCCAAAGCACTTCATTTGATGTTTGTCTCCTTTGTAATTCCTCTGCATGAATCACTGCCTACAGTCTATGTGGACACCAGCCAATCTTGTGAGATGGCCCCACCCCCAATCTATGCATGCTTTCCCATGAGACTGTGCAGAGGGAGTGTGTCCATTCCCTCCACCCAGATCTCTGATTACATTCAGCTCCCTACTCTATGTGGTGCAGTGTGTGAGGTCAGATCCCCTCCCCCTGGACTTCTGACAATCAGAAATGCTATTTAAACTGTACACTTTGAACAGATGTAGAAGGGAGATGGCTGCAGATAACCAGGTACAAATTATGTAGGAGGATTTGTTTAATCTCCGTGTATCACCTGAGGCCAGTCACTTCGGATGGTATATGTAAGGGTTTACAGCTGCTTTAAACAGATTTCAAATGGGTTATAAAGTGAAGAGCGCTGAAAAAAACAGCAGCCAGATTTTAGAAGTCAAATTAGTTAAATGGGAGTCTTCGTTAACAATATATTGTTTGGAAACGCACAAATTCAACCTAAATGAAGCACCAAACTCATCTACTGAATAGCCTATGCTTCTTTAGATTACTTTGTAGCTGTATACCATATAAATTGGGTCAGAGTCCTTCAGCAGAGATAAAATTTTGCAGTTTGCACAAAATCAGATACTAAATAGTTAATGCCTAACTCCAGCTAAATTGTGTCAGTTTGGATAGTGAATAAAGTTTTTGACAGATTTTTATTTCTATGTCCGACTACATTTAGGAAGAAGGGTCAGCCGCACACTGGAGGATAGATGAATATAGTGTGTATTTACTGATCCATGAGACACACAATACATGATTAAGCACGAGATTGTGTGAAACGCGTTAGCAGGTCCTGTATTCATGTCCTGGTGTTTTGAGTGGCCTGTGGATCAATATATACACACTATATTCATCAATCCTCTGGTGTGCGGCTGCACCTTCTTCCTGTTGCATCGTATGTGGTGGCGAGCCAGAGCCTGCACCTGTTGTGGATTGATCTGGATTGTTTGCCTGAGCGGTATACCTTTGTTCTTTGTGACTACATTTGACAGGTTTTTATTTCTATGTGTGACTACATTTGACAGGTTTTTATTTCTATGTGTGACTACATTTGACAGGTTTTTATTTCTATGTGTGACTACATTTGACAGGTTTTTATTTCTATGTGTGACTACATTTGACAGGTTTTTATTTCTATGTGTGACTACATTTGACAGGTTTTTATTTCTATGTGTGACTACATTTGACAGGTTTTTTTCCTTGTTTACTGCCTGTGTCACCCAGTCTAGAAATTGGGGTGCGGTTATCAGGACAGGAAGGCATTTGACAGTAATAAAAATCATGTTAGCTCTAACCCTTCTCCTCTGTACTAAAATGTGTTTTTGTTTTCATTTCCTATCACGTCCTGCCTAGACAAATACACAGAATATGTGGCTGTATATACTGTACATATATATGACTAGTTACCAATGCCTCCTCCAGCATGGGGTGGAGCTCCGTAGCGGAAGGAGTCAATGTACGCCTTGATTTTTTCCAAGTCTAAAGAAAAAAAGAAAACATACCAAATTACAACCATTTCAAATATAAATATCATAAAGGGCGTCTACGACACTTTGGAATCCCATTGAGCATCCACATGACAAATGATGAAGCAGGTGAAAGATTCATGTACCTGTTGTAAACAGTTTATTTGTTTTATCAACAGGAGGGAATTCCATTTAGTAATTTAGTGCAGCAAAACCTACCCGATTCTGCTATACATGTCGGTAAAGCTACCGAAACTGAAGGGAGGGATTTTTCAATCTGGCACAGGATTTCCTAAAGAGCCATTTTGCCAGAAAAGTGTTCTTATAGAAAAACCCATAGGCAACCTCAAAAGAAAGACAGGCTGCTCTGGAAAAAGACAGTGTGGTTGTTTTGAAGGAGCACAATATGATGACACTTGAACAAAAATGAGCTGCATGGTCGAGGTGCCAGAAGAAGAAACCTTTACTGCATCAATGACACAAAAAGTTCCGGTTAGGCATGTCAAGGTGTTGTCAGGCATATTGTAACCGGGCTTTTTTTGTGGCATTGGTGCAGTAAAAGCTTCTTTCTGGCTCCTCGACCAAACAGCTCATTTTTGTTCAAGTATCACCGTATTGTACTCCTTAAAAACAACCACACCATCTTTTTCCAGAGCAGTCTGTATTTCTTTTGAGGTTGCCTGTGGGTTTTTCTTTGAGTCCCAGACAATTCTACTGTCAGTTATGGCTGCGATCTTTCTTGGTCTACCTGACCTTGGCTTGGTATCAAGAGATCCCCGAACTTTCCACTTCTTAATAGGTGATTTAACAGTACTGAATGGCATATTCAAGGCTTTGGACATCTTTTTATGTCCTTTTCCATCTTTATAAAGTTCCGTTACCTTGTTACGCAGGACTTTTGACAGTTCCTTTCTGATCCCCATGGCTCAGTATCTAGCCCAGTCAGTGCTTCCACATAAGAGCTAACAAACTCATTGACTATTTATACACTGACACTAATTGCAATTTAAAAAGCCACAGATGTGGGACATTAACCTCTAATTGGCATTTTAACCCGTGTGTGTCACCTTGTGTGTCTGTACCAAGGCCAAACATTCCAGGGGAGGGAAACTTTTGATCCGGGCCATTTGGGTGATTTCTGTTATCATAATGGTTTAAAAAGGAGCCAAACAACTATGTGATAATAAATGGCATCATATGATCATCATCCTTCAATAAAAGAGCATTTTTTGGCATGATCAGTCATATTTTCAATATCAATGCCAAAATGTCACAATTTCTGCCAGGGGAGGCAAACGTTTGAGCACAACTGTATGTTTGCCCTGCTAGTGATGCTGCACAGTATTGCCATTTACAAATACAGTGGAAAGGTCTACACGTTTTCCTTACCAATGCTGTGATGCATTGCTCTTTCCGTCAGCAGCTGAGCGTCGTGCACTCTCTGAGCACCAGATAAGATCTCTTCACCTCTCATGAACATATCATAGGAGTTTGAGTATTTCTGTGGGAGGGAAAATGATATCACAAAGCAAATTGAGCATATTATGCTGTGAATGTTAAGCCATAATGACTGTTATTTTCTGCAATGTGAGCTACAAATGACAGTCACAACGCTGAAATTTAAAGACCATTACAGCCAGAAACACAGGAATTATAGCGAAGTGAATTGAGGCTAACGCATTACAGAGATTGTGATGTAAGGGGAGTTTCTTGCTCTCGTTTCATTTGTTGGGCCCAAGACAAATCCTGTGATTGATTCTCCCTCTAAGTAATACTTAAACTTAGACAATACTTAAACAATCCCCTGTGCCTGACTCTAGCTGAAGTGCTGTAGTGTACGTCCGATCCACAAGTGCCCAGGACAAAATGCTGTGGGTGTGCAGAATAAATGCGCCCAGTGGACCCAACATTGAGAGGTGCCAACGCTATGACAGGGGCAGCAGATGTCTGTTGCCAAAATAACCACAGGTATGCTCTTTATATAGAAATCAAAAATTCTTATTAAATTGATGACATTTGCAATGTCTTTAACCACTTGCCGCCCACCGACTGTATAAAAACGGTGGCAGGGCAGCACGGCTGGGCAAAAACACGTTTTAAAATGCGCTGTTTCAAAACAGGTAGGGGGTGCGCGCGAGGCGTGCCGCCACCCTACCTTCACCGCCGATCTCAGCTGCGGGTGTCAGTCGCCGGGTCACAGCCGGTTGTTATCAGCTGTGTCCCGGCGATTTGCGGCAATCAGTGACAGAGAGCAGGGCTGCAGTAGCTCTGCTTTCTGTCACTTCCCTGACAGTTCCTGACATGCAGACCAGGAGAAATGAGTTTCTCTGTCCCGATCTGCTTGTCTCCCTGCAGTACACACCCCGCCCCCTAGTAAAACACTCCCCTCACACAGTTAACCCTTTCAGTGCAAAATAAAGTTAACCCCTTCCTCCCCAGTGCCATTAGTACAGTGTCAGTGTTTTTTTTTGTTGCACTGATCACTGTATTGGTGTCACTGGGGATGTCAGTGACCCCAAGTCAGTTCCCCCCCCGTCAGAATGTCCGCCGCAGTCCTGCCATAAGTCGCTGATCGCCGCCATTATTAGTATAAAAAAAAATTAAAAATCCCAGTATCTTTACCGTCATTTGTAAACGCTATAACTTTCACGTAAACCAATTAATTTACACCTATTGGGTTTTTTTTTTAGCAAAGACATGTCGCAGAATGCATTTTGGCCGAAATTTATGACGAAATTTGATTTTTTACTTTTTCTTTACTGGACATGTTTTATAGCAAAAAGTAGAAAATATTGTTTTTTTTTTCTCAAAATTGTCACTTTTTTTTTTTTTTAGTGCAAAAAATAAAAAACACACAGGTAATCAAATACCACCGAAAGAAAGCTCTATTTGTGTGAAAAAAAGGACATAAATTTCATTTATGTACCGTATTGCATGACCTCGCAATTGTCCGTTAAACTAGCACAGCGCGTATAGCAAAAAAATTGCGTAAATTGCAGTATCTATACCATAGTTTTTAGACGCTATAACGTTCACAGAAAGCAATCAATATACACTTATTGGGATTTTTTTTACCAAAAACATGGAGCAGAATACATTTTGGCCTAAATTTATAACTCATTTTGAGTTTACTATATATTTTTTATAGCTGAAAGTAAAAAATATCGCTTTTCTTCCAAATGTTTGGTCTTTTTTTGTTTATTGCGTGAAAAATAAAAAGCGCACAGGTGATCCAATTCCACCGAAAGAAAGCTCTATTTGTGTGAAAAAAAGGACGTAAATTTTGTTTGGGTGCAGCGTTGCATGACCGTGCAATTATCAGTTGAATTAGTGCAGCGCCGAGTAGCAAAAAGAGGCCTGGTCATTAAGGGGGGTAAATCCTCTGGAGGGCAAGTGGTTAAAAAACGAACCTTAACCTTTAACCATCTACATTAGAGGAAGTCAGCCAGCTCAGATGGCTTACTTGCGATTTCTCTTAACCCCTTGCCTACCGGGCACTTTTACCCCCTTGGTGCCCAGGCCATTTTTCAGCTTTCAGCGCTCTCACGCAGCACTGTACCCATATGAAATTTTTATCATTTTTTTCACACATATAGAGCTTTCTTTTGGTGGCATTTAAACACTCTGATGGGGACACCTGATATAAGGGCGCACTCCGATAGGTACCCTGATGTAAGAGGGCACTCCGATAGGGATCCTAATGTAAGAGGGCACTCTGTTGGGGGCACTCTGATGGGGACATCTGATGTAAGGGGGCAAGCTGATAGGAACATAATTTAAAGGGGGGCTCTGATGAGGACACCTGATTTAAATGGGGACTCTGATAGGGACATGTGATATAAGGAGGACTGGTTCTGTGTCAGCCTAATATATACTAGTGTTTCCCAGGTGGTGACACTGTGTGACAGGCTCCCAGTAATTGACACACAGTGTTGGCATTATGCCCCCTGACTTTTTTTTTGCTGCACCCCCAGACCAGATAGGCTAGATCCGGCTATGAAATTTTTATCATTATTTTCACACAAATAGAGCTTTTTTTTGGTGGTATTTAAACATCACTGGGTGTTTTATCTTTTGCACTATAAACAAAAAAAGAACAGAAAATTTGAAAAAAATAAAAAATAAAAAGTTTTTCTTTGTTTCTATTATAACATTTTGCAAACAGGTAATTTTTCTCCTTCACTGATGTGTGTTGATGAGGCTGCACTGATACGTGGCACTGATGAGGTGGCATGGATAGGAATTGATGAGGAGGCACTGATGATGCTGCATTGACAAGCGGCACTGATGGGCAATACTGATAGGCAGAGCTGACTGACAGCACTGACTAACAGCACTGACTGGTGGCACCGATGGGCAGCACTGTTGGGCACTGATCATCAGTGCCGATCTGCTCTGTGACAGTTGTCGGTTATTGGCAGTAGTTTCCTCACACTGTGACAGCATGAGAAAAGTGCGGCCGATAACCGGCAACTGTATTTACTCGGTGATCTGCTGTGTCATTGGACACAGCTGATCATGTGGTAAAAGGCTGCTGAGATTGGCCTTTTACCTCATGACGTGATTAGCTGTGTCCGTAGGACACATCGATCACGGAGATCGCCAAATGCGTGCCGCTGGGGGTGTGCGGGAGGGTGCGTTCTGGGAGGACATTATAAGACGCCCTCCCAGAACCGGACAACTGCGCTGTAGCCATCATTCGGCTATAGCACGGTTGGCAAGTGGTTAACCACTTACCACCCCATCGCAGTAGATTTGCTGTGAGAGGGTAGCAGCTGAAGGCTCAGCAACAGAAATAAAAGTTGTGTGCCTGCTGTCGGGTTTGTGGCGCACACCCCCTGCTATCCCACGCTGCGGCTGCACACAGAGAAATTTTGTCAACAGGTCCCGGTCAATGCTTTATGGCTGAGACTTGTTGATTGGCATCGATTTGGTTAGTTATCTTCTTTTGCATTGCACTTTGTAGTCTGTTGAGGCACTGGTGACTTAGACAGGGCCTCACAAAGGCTCCCTGAGAAGGCTACGTCATCAGTGCCTTCAAGGGAGACCTCGTCTGCAAACTCTGTGACTGCACAAAATCTCATGGGGAGGGCCTTTTATCCCCATCAGAGCAGGTTCTCAAATACAGCATGGGATCTACCTGCCTGGGGGGCGGTACAAGTCTTGCTTTTTTTTTAGAAAGCCTGAGTAGAAAAGCCTGTCCCCTACCAACATGCTGTGGAGAAGAACCCTTGCTCTGTGCTCTGCAGAGGGTCTGACACACTCACTTTATGCTGCCTGCTGATTGGAGAGCTTTAGCTTTGACTTGAGAAGGTACCCTGAGAATGAGTACCTACATGACTTCAAAGGTTGTATCCATTGATTGCTACAATGCTGTATTAGAGCTAGTAGTAAGCTGGCTTCTTCTTGCACTGTGCAGGAGGAAACTAGCATACCCAGACCAAACCCACGCAAACATAAGGAAAAATTACATCCCTAGAAGCTCTTAGCTATGCATTTTGTGCTCTTGTAAATCAGATCATAGATTTGTTCATTGTGCTTTAATAATTAGGTTGCTTTATCACCAAAGAACTAGGGATCTAGGGTAATGTATATTGGAATTCTCCTATATGAGAACAATCTTGTGGCTATTTAGGTATGGAAAGCCTAACCATCATTTTTATTCACTTCTTCACGATGGAAAAGAACCATACATGCAATATAATCAGTACACGGTACTCACAGTGTCCTGGTGGTCTGGCATGGTGTAGAAGGGTCTCACAGCCAATGGATACTTGTCCAGAATGTAGAAATCTGTATCATACTGAAGAGGAGAGACACTGTCAGTAAGGAGTGTGCTACGTGGTTCATCACATCTCCCTGTTCTTTTATCATACACTGACCCTCCTTGACTGAGGTACAGTCCACATACCTATGTCACATATTGCTTCATATATCTACAGTTTATACAAAACTGAAATACAGGTTGGAATAGATGCAAGTAAGTGTAATTATGTTTGAAGACATGAAATCAACGTACCTGGTTTTTCCAACTTCATTTACCTCTGTGGCCATTACAAGTGAGTGATATCTTCCCTGTTTATTTATAGGGTCACATTACAAAGACAGCAGCAGAACAGCTGAGAGTCCTGTTGCTACATGAGCGAGTCTCTACGGCCGAGGGAACAGACCCAGGGACTTGGGAATAGCTCACCAATGGAACTAACAAAATAAGAAGCTATTGGGGATTCAGAACAATAAAAAGAGAAAATGGCAGCTGCCTAATCAATCCGATCAGCTGGCTTGCAGGCTAAATGATGGGGAATTTAGTAATTAGCACTTGCAACAAGTTATTGTTCCCCTTCTTAAAGCGGAGTTCCACTCACCTGTCAAAAAATAAAAGTCAGCAGCTAAAAAAACTGTAGCTGCTGACTTTTAAAAAACAGCCACTTACCTGTCCCTCCATCCCGTAGTGTGTCCCCCGCAGCCCGTTTCATCGGCAGTCCTGGATTCCAGGAGGCCGGCATCTTCAGTGTGGGCACCCGGCTGTGATAGCTTGCAGCTTCACAGCCGGGTACCCACTGCACATGTGAGAGTAGCGCTGCGCTTCATGAATGGTCCTGTAGTCTTCTGGGACCTGTCATGTGTCTCAAAAGACTACAGGGAGGGAGGGAGGACATGTTCCGTTTCCGATTGCCTAGGCGATCAGACCAGAAGTGGGAGCGAGTACCTGTCAAATTCGGGTACCCGCTCCCCTCCCGCCCCCCAAAGGTGCCAATCCTTAATGGGGAGAGGGGGAGCAGTCCTTAAAGCAGAACTACCCCTTTTGGGTGGAGCTCCGCTTTAACTTTGAAATAAAATAGATTGGGCAGCTGCCAGTGTTTCCTTATTGCTGCATACAGTATAAACATATGGGAGGTCTTTAGTTGTCTGGATCTCCCATGTGCTGCTGCACCAGTGGGAAGAGTGGGGCTGCTTCCAGGAGAAAGCCAGTTCTTGATGTATTCTCTGCTATGTACAATATGTCAAGTGTCAGATCTGGTAGTTGGCTGTGTCTGACTTCATGTCTTCAAACCTGGAACAAGCATGCATCAAACAGATGCCACAGACAAGCTGAAATATGTTTTAAAGTGTTACTAAACCCAGGACCCTGTATTCACTATATCTGGTCTCCCCGGACCCTGCATTCACTATATCTGGTCTCCCCGGACCCTGCATTCACTATATCTGGTCTCCCCGGACCCTGCATTCACTATATCTGGTCTCCCCGGACCCTGCATTCACTATATCTGGTCTCCCCGGACCCTGCATTCACTATATCCGGTCTCCCAGGACCCTGCATTCACTATATCTGGTCTCCCCGGACCCTGCATTCACTATATCTGGTCTCCCAGGACCCCGCATTCACTATATCTGGTCTCCCCGGACCCTGCATTCACTATATCTGGTCTCCCAGGACCCCGCATTCACTATATCTGGTCTCCCCGGACCCTGCATTCACTATATCTGGTCTCCCAGGACCCTGCATTCACTATATCTGGTCTCCCCGGACCCCGCATTCACTATATCTGGTCTCCCCGGACCCCGCATTCACTATATCTGGTCTCCCCGGACCCTGCATTCACTATATCTGGTCTCCCTGGACCCTGCATTCACTATATCTGGTCTCTCAGGACCCTGTATTCACTATATCTGGTCTTCCACAGTACACACAACATGGAAATTCAATTATTTTAACAAACAAACTGCTAAATACCTTTTCTCATCAGCAGTTAGAGCGGTCTTGTGCCTTCTATCAGTGTCAGGCTGAGCACTGGTTAAAGCTTGTAGGAGAAGTTTTCATTCTCCTCTGTTTGTCTTATAAGGCTGCATGACTACTAACCGTACAGTTCACATGCACTCTCTTTAGCAATACACACCAAATGGAGCATGTGCAGAGTGCCTTCTAGGGCTCTGTACGATCTGCAGATGGATTGGGGACTGTGGAAGAAGGGGAGGATCAAACAGCCTTTTTACACAATGTGGAGGATTAACCCCTTAGGTTCCACAGTGTGTAGAACAAGCATGCTTTACAGACTGATTTTCTGTTGTGGGTTTGGTAACAATTTAACTTTGGGCAAAGCATCAACACAACAGCCAGGCAACCAGCATTTTCAGAAGGAAATATCAGCAATGTCAACCTACATATTTCCCTCGTGACAGCTTTTCTTTAAAGCTGAATTTTGGGTATGGCAATTTTCACCTAGTTACATTGTTCCAGCTTAGACTAATACAAGTATCTATGTGCCATACCTGTGGGATCCCCGTGGAAGCTGAAAATCACTATAGTAGACATGGCTACTACAGTGATTGCTGCTAGCTTCTGGGTCCCATGCCAAGCAACTGTCCTTCTGCCCACTTGGCAAGGGTGCCATTCAGAGAACATTTTCCATGTTATCAAAATGTACTCTGTTTGGGCGAGGTAGAGATCGTGATATCATCACCCACACCTCCACTTTGTCCAATAAGAGAAAACTTTGCATTCATTGAGAAAATGTAGTGTTCCATGAATGGTGCCTGTGGTAAGTGAACGACCTCCTGTGTTCACAAAGCAGCAGGACAGTCACTTAGCATGGGATCCAGAAGCTAGTGGAGATCATTGTAGTAAATGGTGTTTTTCAGCTTCCGCAGAGATCCCACAGGTATACATTAGTCCAAGTTCGACCAATGTAACAATTGCCATACCTGGAATTCATCTTTAGCTGACCTCACACTACCTCAGTCAATGGTAACATTACCTTTTCCTTGACCAACCGTCCCAAAAGCTTCTCGTTAGGGGTGCTGAAAAACAAGAGATGAGTGTTTATATACTATGAGTCACATTTACAGGCTAGGACAGGGGTGGGCAAACATTTTGACTTGAGGGCCGCAATGGGTTCATATATTGGACCCGGGGGCCGGACCAAGAGTAGATGAATGATGTGTATGTGTCATCCATAGTAAGTATAGTAATATTCCCCCATAGTAAGCATAGTAATTAATCCCCCATATAGTAATTCATCCCCCATATAGTAATTCATCCCCCATATAGTAATTCATCCCCCATATAGTAATTCACCCCCCCTATAGTAATTCATCCCCCATATAGTAATTCATCCCCCATATAGTAATTCATTCCCCATATAGTAATTCATCCCCCATAGTAATTCATCCCCCCTATAGTAATTCATCCCCCATATAGTAATTCATCCCCCCTATAGTAATTCATCCCCCATAGTAATTCATCCCCCATATAGTAATTCATCCCCCATATAGTAATTCATCCCCCATATAGTAATTCATCCCCCATAGTAATTCATCCCCCATATAGTAATTCATCCCCTATAGTAATTCATCCCCCCTATAGTAATTCATCCCCCATATAGTAATTCATCCCCCATATTAATTCATTCCCCATATAGTAATTCATCCCCCATATAGTAATTCATCCCCTATAGTAATTCATCCCCCATAGTAATTCATCCCCCATATAAATTCATCCCTCATATAGTAATTCATCCCCCATAGTAATTCATCCCCCATAGTAATTCATCCCCCATAGTAATTCATCCCCCATATTAATTCATCCCTCACAGTACTATTCCCCCCCAAGTAGTAAGCCAAGTCCCCCCTGTGTCAATTCACTTACCTTTGCTCCACGCGTTCCTCTCGCCGTGTTCCCGCGCTGTTCCGGTCTTCAGGGCGGACTGTGAGAGGAGCCTAGCTCCCCTCACGTTAGTCACGCTGCCCCGCCTACACACATCCTGTTTGCCTGCCCTGGCTGCGGGCCGGATTAAAAGGTCCGCCGGGCCGTATATGGCCCACGGGCCGTAGTTTGCCCATTGCTGGGCTAGGACTGTAACCAAACAGATTTAATCTTTCAGTCTTATGGCCATGTCAGACTGGGAATCTTGTCAGAGATTAAAGAAAATCTATAGGGTGTGTAAAAACAAACATATATACGATCTCCACGCTGCTGCATCAGCATGCAGATCACTGATCTGTGATTGCTGATCGCTCAGTTCTTGGCCTTCTCAGAGCGGAGAGCAATTTTTCTGGGGGTTTTGTGTGATGACAACTGAGCAACTTTTTGTAAAATTCAGGTGAATAAGCGGAAAAAAATAACACTGTGATTTAACTAAAGGTGTAAAGGAAAACAAAATAGGGTTTTAGTATTTATTCATTAGCAGTACATACCTGAGGTCCTCTTCATCCCCCATCTCCACACCAGCCTCCCGCAGCATCGCTACCCCTTCGCGGTATTCCAGGCGAAGAGTGGGCTCCAGAAATTTGAAAGGCTCAGAAGGGAACTGTCGGCACACGGTCTGGATTTCAGTCTGAAATCTGGAAAAATCAGTAAACGGAATGAACAATGCATACTATTGTTTATAAACAGTGAGATTGTAGTTTGAAGCACAACAGTTTTATCACAGTTAGGCTTTTTTCCCCCACTAGAGGGCGGTCTCATACAGGCAGCTACTCGAGTGAAAACAATGGCTATAGACCTAAGGATAATACGAGGATCAGCAACCCGTAGATCATGATCTACCAGTATATCTCGGCCAGGTGACTAGTAGATTGAGGTCTGGGCTTGCTGACCCGCCATCATAAATCATCAAACAGAGTGCAATGTAGAAGGACCACTTGTAAAGTTGAAGCTGTGGTAGGGAGCAAGAGCCGCATAAGGCGATGTCTCCTCCAGTGCTGGCTCCTGTCCCATGCGGAGTGATACCAACTACACTCCATGTCCTATCCTGGCTAGCGGTTTCCAGAGTGGGCCAGCAGCAGGAAAAAAGAGCTCTTCAGGTCAGTGTGAAGCAATACACTGGGCATCATAGTATACATAGGGCTGCTTTCACACTGATGTGCTGCGGTTTGTCCACACCGCGGCTGCAGTGCAGTGTACCTGCAGCTTTCCTGCACTTAGCCATAGACTTCTATTATATCCTGCGGGTTTGGTGCACTTTCTGAAAGCACACAAAAACTCCTGAATGCAGACCACAACTGCAGGAAATAATAGAAGTCTATGACAAAGCACAACTAACCCAGGAAAGTCGCAGATGCACTGGGCTAAACCCGTGATGCAGGTAAACCGCAGCACATCAGTATGAAGGCAGCCTTATAGGAGACTCAGAACAGTAAGGGTTCATTTACATTTGCAATTTGGTGGGTGGTAAAACCCCATAACAAAGATGTGCTTTTTACCATCCCCACCCCAAACGCATTCCCTTAAGTTGCAGTGATCAGGGGTGTACATGTCGTAGCAGCAGCAGGAGTTATAGGCCCGGTCAAGTCAATGGGGCACTTCTGCAAGTGCCCTCAAACTTGTGGAGTACAGCAAACAAGGGGTTAAAGCAGGCAGCGTTGTGTTGCTTTATCACCACCTGCTTGAAGCCCTTGGACCCCACAAAAGCATGCAGTTGCGGGTGCTTGCAGAGTGGCCCTATTTACGTGAATGGATCGCGGTTGGCAGGTGGTAGAACCCACCAAAAGCAACAGGGGATTTAACTGCTGCTTCGGCATATATACACCTTAGTTTAAAAGGGTAGGGATTGGGGTGATAAAACCGCAACTCAACAGCAGGGTTTTACCACCCCCCAAGTTTGTGTGTGAACAAGCCCTAAGTATGTCGTTTCTGAATACAACGAAGGGCTCATTCACAAGTGCAGCAAGCACTGCTGCTCCTCTGAAAAGCAATCCGTGTGTGTTTGACAGATGGTGAGGAGCCAATAGGTCACCTCCTCACCACCTGATTTAAGACCAAGATTCCCATGCGATGTATGCAATTGTAATGCAGTAGTATGGCAATTAGAGGTTTTAATCAGGTGCGAGGAGGCGACATTGTGCCCGGTGATCTTTGAATTCTCCCATGCTGTTTGGGTAGATCTCCACCTCTTTACGGTCGCCTACCCCCTGGGATAATCATATCCCTCTATTGGGTAAAGTTAATTTTAAAAAATGACTCATATTTACAGTTCACACAGGCAGCACTCTGCTAGAATACTAAATTACAGAGTGTTGACGCCTTGTGTACTCTGCAAAGTAGGAGAATAGATTGTAAGCTCCAAGGAGCAAGGCCCTCGAATCCCTCGTGTATCGCATTGTATTGTTACTGTACTGTCTCCCACTATAATGTACAGCGCTGAAAAAACTATTGGCGCTATATAAATACTGTATAATAATATTGGACATTAACATACTAAAAAGAATAAAATCTCAGCCCCCACACCCAAAAAGAAAAAAAAAAAGAAGAAGATGTGGCACAAAAAGTTAGAACCTGTCCTTCACTCGATTTTAAATAAAATGTGCTGCCTGGGACTCGGCACAAGATGACTATTTACGTCCCTGGTCCAAGCAGTCTCCTTTATGCCACACCTGTCATTACTTAGGCCTGCTGCACTTTAGGCAAAGAGCAGCTGACGCATGGGTTTTGTAGTTTATCTACACAAAATGTTCCATGGTTTTGGTGCAGTTTAAGAAAGCACACCAAAGATGCAGCATGCAGCACACATGAAAACTGGGAGTTAGCTGTGCCTGAGCAAAATCGCAGCGGGGCAGTGTAAAGCCGCCCTTACAATTTCCATTGATGCCTCAACATTTTTTTGACTTGGTGTAATGGGCAGTATGATACTCTCTTGTACAGGGTGTCAACGACCCATTGGCCCCCTGTCTGAAGGCAGCGCCTTACTAGCCAGGAAGGACAAGACCTAAAATGTTACTAACCCCACAACAGTAAAATCAGTCTGTATACGCAGTAAAGCAGGCTTGTTATACTCACTGTGGAACCTAAAGGGTTACTCCTTCACATTGTGTAAAAAGGCTGGTTGATCCTGTCTTCTCTGATCCTTTTCTTCTGCTACTGTCCCCAATCCATCTGCTCATAGTACAGAGCCCAAGGAGGCCCTCTGCACATGCTCAGTTTGGTGTGCATTGCTAGAGTGCATGTGATTGGCACAGGACCAATAAGCGCTTTCTGGACCGAGGGTCAGGGGTCATGCAACCTCAAAGAAGTTAGAGGGGAATGAAAATGCCTCCTACAACATTAACCAGTGCTCCGCCGGACACTGACAGAAGTCACAAGACTGCTATATATTGATGATGAGAAAAGGTATTTAGCATTTTATATTTACAAAACTAATTGCATTTCCAAGTTGTGTGTACCGTGGGATACCAGATATCGTGAATGCAGGGTCCTGGGTTTAGTAACACTTTAAAACTGATGGTAATCTGCTTATATTTTTCCTTCCTTGGTTTTCTTTTCCCCTAAAACCTTTCAATCTTGATTACATAACTTGTTTTAAACCCAGTGATCTCCTCAATGGGTCTCGGTGATTCTCTATGCAATGTAGGCAGATCATAGCTGGTGGGAGGGGCCGACAGGGTGCTGCACATAGCTTCTGACAACATCACAACACCCTCCCCTCAGTACTCATCTCAAGAGCCTTCAGCCTTGATATAAGCAGTAGATGGGCTCTTAGGAAGAGTTATGCAATTATTAAAAATGCCTTGATGGACAGGTTTTGGTTTAGAGGAGTGGGTGTCCCTTGGCTGACAACCTAGGGTTAACGCCCGCATGTGAGAACGCCCACATGTGATAACGCACGCATGTGATAACGCACGCATGTGATAACGCCCGCGTGTGATAACGCCCGCGTGTGATAACGCCCGCGTGTGATAACGCCCCCGTGTGATAACGCCCCCGTGTGATAACGCCCCCGTGTGATAACGCCCCCATGTGATAACGCACGCATGTGATAACGCACGCATGTGATAACGCCCCCATGTGATAACGCCCCCATGTGATAACGCCCCCATGTGATAACGCCCCCATGTGATAACGCCCCCATGTGATGATGTGCCACTAGGATTTAAAGAACTGAAGTCCAATTAGTGAAATGGGTGGGCCAGAGACAGTCAGGCAGGGGCGGAAAGCTTTAGATGATGCCAGGAAATGAGGCGGGCTCTATCTAACTTGCTACAAGTTCTAATGCACACTGTGAGAAGCCAACAGTGTGCAGGAGCCAATACAGCTGTGCAAGACCGAGGGTAAGGCTGGAGTTTGGGTTTAACAGCATACGTGGAGGGAGTTTATGCCCCAAGTTGAGATCTCGATAGCAAGGTAAAAGTAAAAGGCACAAGGTTGACTTTTCTGGACAAGTTATAATAGGAGGCCCCATGAGAAATGCACATTGTGGACCTTCCCTATGCACCTCTCCTGCAGAACACTGTTTTGTATTACCTCTCCTGCAGTCCCTTGAATATCTGCACCAGGGTGTCAGCGATCTCATCCACCACCTCATGGTAGTGATAGTTGAACGCCATCTCTATATCCAGACCTACAAACTCGGTCAGGTGACGGTGTGTGTTGGAGTCTTCGGCACGGAACACTGTGGAACAGACAGGCAGACAGCGGTCAGGAGGACAGATATCACAGAGGAAAAAAGCAGTATGGGGAATGTATTGGGTGCATAGGGTGCTGTCCATATCTACCAATCACAAGCTGCTGTCCTTCTGGTGAAAATGTAACCAAATGCATTCATTAACTGTATTGTTAATGCGGTTCATATCAATTTACAGGTTACAATGCATCTCAGTATACAGTCTCACATTTTCCTGAATGCTCTAGAGTCTCATGCATGGGCGAAAAGGGCCTCATGACATAACCGGTTTCCGCCCGCTTACAGTACATTTATTGCAGGCCAGTGGCACGAGGAGGCTGAATGATGTACACATACATCATCCAGCCTGTTCCGGGTTAGGGGTGTGCGTATGCTGATCCACACTGTCACTGGCTACAGCAGTATTTTGTCAGCAGGTCCCAGCCAATGATTTATGGCTGAGACCTGCTGACTGGAGGTCGCCAATCACGGCACAGAGTCCTGTGTTTACGAACACACAGGGCTCTGTACACAGATCAGCGATCTGTTTGTGCTCCCTGCAAAGCAGGGGAAAAAACAGCCAGGTTTGTTAGTAAAAGCAGCACATATTACACACATTACACATTAGGCACACAGTTAATCCCTTGATGTTAACCCCTTCCCAGCCAGTGTACAGTATTATATCTGGTCGCTGTATTAGTGTCACTAGTGATGTCTGTGTTAGTGTAACTTCCAGTGAGGGTCTGTTAGTGCCAGATTGCTTGCCACACTATTACAGTTCCACTAAAAATCACGTCTATTGCTACGTTAATGAACAGCACAGTGGCGAAGTGGTCAGCACTTATGCCTGGCAGCACTAAGGTCCCAACCATGGCACTACCTGCCTGGAGTTTGCATGTTCTCCCTGTGCCTCTGTGGGTTTCCTCCAGGTACTCAGATTTCCTCCCACACTGCAAAGGCATACTGGTAGGTTAACTGGCTCCTGTCTAACTTGGCCCTAGAATGTGTATGTATGAATGTAAGTTAGGGACCTTAGATTTTACACTTCTTGAGAGTTAGGGACTGATGTGAATGTACAATATATATACATGTCAAGCGCTGAGTAAATAAGTACCAGTGATAAATAAATAAAAATAAAATTCCAGCATATACCATAGTTTGTGCCACTATAACTTCACACAAGCCAATATACACTTATTAGGATTTTTTTTCATTTACCAAACACATGTAGCACAATACAGTTTGGCCTAAATTTATGAAAGAATTAGATTTTTTTCAAATTCTCTTATTGGATATGTTATTACAATAAAAATTTAAAAGAAAAACAGTGGTGATCAAATACCACCAAAAGAAAGTTCTATTTGTGTGAAAAAAAAAAATACATTTCATTTGGGTACAGCGCTGCATTACCGACCAACTGGCAGATAAAGTGGTGCAGTGCTGAATAGTAAAAAAATACCCTGGTCAAAATCTTCCGGAGGTCAAGTGATTAAAATCTGGGCGTCTTTTCCCTGCCCAGGAACCACAAGAGCTGCGTAGAGCCATGCATAGAAATAAATAGTAGTTGTGTAGATGTGTATGCATATGGAAGTACGTCCCTAGGCGCAGACAATGGGTGTGGATACTTACGCAAGCACAGTTATGCCAGTACTGGGTTCCAGCCATGTATACAGCCATTGATTTCTATGGGCACCCAAGTTTTACATCATACAGCCCCAGGTGCTCATGCACATGAGGCCTTAGTATTATCATTCATATTATCACATAGATAGTATCCCTCCTTGCTTGTATCACAAGAGTCAAGAAGTGTCTGAGCCATTCTACGCTTATAAAATTACTGTACTGTAAACTATGAGCTGGATATTACATAATGTCTGCCTTCACTAGCCATGTAAGACCGGTCCACTTTAGGAACAAAAAATGACTATATTACAGCTTACCAGTCCTTAGATGAGGTGGCTGCATTAGTTTTCTTTTATTCAGGCCTTCCTTCTTTTGTTTTCACTGGGTAATCCTGATAGTTACAGACTTCCTGTCTTAGGGTGCCCACTTACTGTACTGTATCTATAGAGGAGCAGTGTAGTGCATTAGGACAGGACTACAGAACATCCCCCACCTCTAGTCTTCTCCATAACAGAGAGGGTAGAGAGAGGAGTTCTGTAATCTGGGAACAATGCTAACTGGCAAGTTCAGCACAGGCAGGGAGCACAGAAAGACTCCCAACATTTCTGGCAGGATCAACAGGTATTTCTCAGAATTGTCAGATACTCTTTCACTGGTACATTTAACAGAACAAAATGGAGCAAATATGCAGTTCTTGGTTTGGGTTTACATGCACTTTGAAGCAAAGCCATCTTAACTGCAGATTGCTCTCTTGAAATTAAAAACATGTCATGCCAACATAACCCTGATGTCACTAAAGAATATGTACACCCGAGAACAAATGTAGGATATTGCAGCTTACCAGTCCTTAAATGGGGTTGGCTGCCTTAGATTTCTTTTTCCAGATTTGTTTTTTTTTTTTTGCAAGTACAGAAAAATATCATTTGATCCTGCCAGAAATCCAGTGTCCTTGTAAAATTCCTATGTATTGAACTAAAATCTCTAACAATCTTATCAGCTGTCCCAGTTTTCCTCTGAAAACTATAAAACAACGCCCCTCTATGTAATAGAGATGAAAAGAGGGGCGATGTCTGTAGCCCTGCTTAGGATGACAACACCGATCCTCCGTAGACACAAAGCAGTGAACATGTAAAAAAAAAAAAAAAAAAGGAAATAAAGCAGAAGAAAAAATAAAATGAATGCAGTCACCACATCTAAGGACTGGTAAGCGGCAATAAATTGTTTTTGGTTTTAGATATGATTTAAAGATGTGCACTGAGGCTTAGTTTACACTTGCTGTGCTCTCTGAAGAGTGATAAGTTCAGATCACTCCTCAGAGAGCATTCACAGGCAGTCAGTGGCACTGTATCACCTCCTCATCACCTGCTTTAACCCCTAGAACCCGAGGTTGCAGGGTGCTCCCATTCAATAGAATGGGTAATAGTCAGCAAGTGGTACTGCCTGTTGAATGCAATGGCAGGGCTAATTTATGCCTCACCGTGATGTAAAGCATGTGCACACACCCTGGCCTATACAGCATAAGGAGGAGCGGTGGTAAATCAGCGGCTCAACTGCATAGTTTTAATGCCCATCAACCGCCTGTGTCAAACAGGCTTGAGAAGGTTAAGTGTTACAGCACCCTCTAACAGAATGTATTACAACATATTGTTGGCATTTATGTCTTAAGCTGGTCATACATTATACAAATTTTATGTTCAATTTTTCTTTAGATTTACCTTTAACTATGTAGTGCAAGGGTCTGCCTGATTGCATACAATTTAAAGTGTTTAGGTTTGACCTCATATTATATGGTTTTGGCAAATCTAAAGGAAAACTGTAGATGAAAAGTGTATAATGTATGGCCAGCCTTATGCAGATGTGATTCAAAAATACAACAAGAATAGTCACCAGATGGCAAAAAATACCCACAGAGAACTTCACACTAATGACCCTCGGCTACACAGACTACCCAATTATTGGTTCAGTGGACAATCTTTACAAATATCCGCAGCATCAAGTACAGTGGCTAAATGGTTAGCACTTCCGCCTGGCAATACTAGGGTTGTTGGTTTGAATCCCAACCACAGCACCACCTGCCTGGAGTTTGTATGTTCTCCCTGTGCCTGTGTGGGTTTCCTGCGGGTACTCCGGTTTCCTCCCACACTTCAAAGACATGCTGATAGGTGAATTGGGTCCTGTCTAAATTGGCCCTAGTATGTGTATGTATGAATGTGAATTAGGGACCTTAGATTGTACGCCTTTTGAGGGTTAGGGACTGTTGTGAATGTACAATAAATATATATATATATATATATATATATATATAGATATAGTGCAGCGTAAATTGACGGCGCTATACAAGTACCTGAAATAATCACTATTAGATTTTAACTGCTATGGTCTTCCATCATTAGTGAATATTGCTATTACAGGAGATGTGCATTAGAGGGCGCCACACTCCACTACTTGACATGGAGAGAAAGAGAGAGCGTGTGTACAACAAGCAGATGTTGGTAAGCAGATCCTAAGAATACTCAGTGCTCAGAAGAAATCGGAATGGAAATTGGAATTTTTAACAAAACTTTTCATTTTAAGTTGTTCATAAGAAATAGATTCCTTTTCCCAGGTATTGCACTGCGTTTCAATTCTGCGTTACTATGAAAGTGAAAGTTTATGAATCGCCCACGGCTGTTTTGATCTCTATGAATAGTGACAGAACTGAATCACTTCTATGTAACTGCAAAGGTTACGAAAACCAAACAGCAGCTGTTCTTTATTTTAATGGATAATAAAAGGAATACAGCTGTTTATGCCTTTCCATAGACCCACCGTATCAAGCTGAGAATTCTGCAGCTGCTGAGAAATCTTTCAGTTACTACCAATACTGCAAGGGAATATTTGGTGGGTTTTTTTTTTAAATCTATTTGAATAGCATGAAAATAAAATTGAAGTTATTCTGTTTCCTCAGCTGACTCAGAGCTGAGTCAGCTGAGGAAAGGGACACGTCCCCGAAACGTGTCAGCAGGCTGACCACACCACCGGTCGGACACTCTGCCATCATTTTGGCCATCTCTATGGCCTCACAGGCTTTTTATGCACTCATTTTGTAACTATGTTTTTTGTCTTTTTAAGCATTTAAATAAGCATTGGATAATACGCTAGGTGTTTGCGCCACCTGTGTGCTTTTTTCTTGTCCCTCCCCCAGTCTGTGATTGGACAGTGAGAGGAGAAGCAGTAGACTGAGGCCCCATGTACACGGGACACTTCTGAACAATGGAAACTGACTGCTGGAAAATGTAGGTTAAAAAAAGTCTGTTTAGCCGTGTTTGCTTTTAGAAGCGTTTTTTAAAGATAAGCACAGGAGAACCTCCCAAATGCCCAGAATGCACTGAAAAGTGGTAAATTATTAACTATTTCAGACTGTTTCAGAGAAATACAGAGAGTAGAAGCAGAGACAGCAGTAGGTGTTGAGATCAGCTTAGGTGTGAGTTGCTCATTAACATTTCTTTTGTTTCCAAGGGTGGGAAAGGTGTCTGGTGAAGGGAGTCATTAAGGCCACCTGGCAGGGGGTCTTCATGAGGAATTTGAGGTGTGAATGGTCATTAACAGATCTTTTATTTCCAAGGGTGGGAGAGGTCTGAGGTGTGAATTGGTCATTACAATGTGTGACAAGCTTGGTAGGAACATCCTGTGCTCAGTGTTTTGTCCATTTGAGTACCTTGAAAGCGCTTTGCATGCATTTTTCATGATGAAAAAAGGCTCTGGACAGCATCGGGAACTGGAAGAGATAAAAAATTTTTGCAAACGCTTATAAACGCGTTAACAAGCGTTTTGCGTTTGAACCGCTGATAAAATTGACTGATGAACGCAAGTTTTATACATTAAAAAAAACGACTGTAAACTCAAATGCCTGTAAATGACTGCAAACGAAGATGTGTACATGGACACATAGGAAAACATTAGGGTGAGTTCAGGGGCTGCTGAAAAAAATGCAGAACTACTTATAAACATGAATTTATCCGCTGCAGTGTACATGAGCCCTGAGAAGATTTTTTAATGATAAAATCCTCCTATCAGCGTGTTCCTTGTTAGCACACATGCACTGCAGCAAAAAGGACAGGCTCCTTGTGTTGATACCACCGAGTACTTTAGTCCTCTGCTTTAATACTTTTACTTATGCATTAACAAACACAGATCTGCATTCATTTGTTACTTTCATTTGCTAAGATTGATAACCGACGGGCAATGGCAGCACTAAAATGTTCACCATCTATTTATTTATTTCAGGTACTTATATAGCGCTGTCAATTTTACGCAGCGCTTTACATATATATTGTACATTCACATCAGTCCCTGACGCTCAAGGGGTGTACAATCTAAGGTCCCTAACTCACATTCATACATACACATACTAGGGCCAATTTAGACAGGAACTAAGTCACCTACCAGCATGTCTTTGGAGTGTGGGAGGAAACCGGAGTACCGGAGGAAACCCACGCAGGCACAGGGAGAACATGCAAGCTCCAGGCAGGTGATGCTGTGGTGAGAATTCCAACCAAAGACCCTGGTACTGCCAGGCGGAAGTGCTAACCATTTTGCCACTGTGCTGCTCCACCATGCCTGGAGAAAGTGCTACTCCAGGCTCCCTCTGGTGCTAGCCACATCAGGCCTAGGTAAATAGTCACCATCTCTGCTGAAGGGGAGGATCGGCAGTCTGAACTGAACCAAGTAGCACTTACTGGATAGGACACTTGAGCAACCTTTTCCCTGGGAAAGTTATTTCAACCCCTATGGTAAATGTAGTGAGAGAAATAAGCAGCCCTTCTTTGCTGTCTTCCCCTTGAAAATGCTAGTTCCCTGGCTGTTCTGGTTGCAATGTTTTCACGGATTCAGAATAAGTATACAGACAGGAAGTCAGTGTGAAGTTGTAACTCCTGATCCATACAACATTACTTCCAAATCAGCAGCACAGAAATTTTTGACAGCCATTAGATCACCATGATATCCAGGCATTCAATATCAAGAATCCGCATTTGTTCAGTACAGGTTTGCTGAAATACTCACCTGCAATCTGGAGCTGTCCCCAGCAGTGTCTCTTCTTCACAACCAAAATGTCCTCTGTGTTTCAGGTTGAATCATGCCCAGCACTACTAAACCTGGAAGACCAGTCACCACTGATCAAGGAGTTTTCAGACGTTTATTAATTCCCCTATCCCGCCGTTGGTGAAGAGGGGAGGGGTAAGGAATCACATAATGTTTGTTTTCCTACTTTGTAGATATTTCCCTGAAGTTAATACTCAATACTAATGAGCTAATGTTCCTAATTCCAATTATATTTGTCCTTCTGGCACAACTGCAAAATCATTTGGTAATAATTATGGAGCCATTAGAGTTGTTAAAAAACAGTGGTAATTATGCACGTCACGCCATGTGGCTTTGCGCTTGTTGCAACCTGGAGAAATGTCAGGGAGCAGGCCTGGAGCATGGCACTAATGATCCGTAAATTGTCACTTTAATCGCTAAGTGTGCGATGCCAGGAGAGGCTGTAATGAAGTCTGGAAGCAGAATTGGATTATTGGAATAAGGCTAGATTTGATAAACTGCATAGCAAACTAGGATCTGACTGCCAGTGCGCTACAAGGACTGCTGGAAAGCAAATGACTAGGAAGCCCACCTTTATTGTAGTTCAGTAGGTGTGCATGACAGCCGATGGCTAGGAGGCTAACTGATATTGTAATTCAGAAGTGGTGCCTGTTAGCCAACGGCTGGGAGGCTAATTAATAGTATACAGTTGCAAGAAAAAGTATGTGAACCCCTTGGGATTACGTGGAGTTTTGCATGAATTGGGCATAAAATGTGCTCTGAACGTCATCTAAGTCACAACAATAGAAGAACACAGTCTGCTGAACATAATACTACACAAACATTAGATGTTGCCATGGTTTAATTGCACATAACATGCAAACATTCACAGTGCAGGGAGGAAAAAATATGTGAACCTTTGGACTTAATAACTGATTGACCCTCCTTTGGCAGCAATAACCTCAACCAAACGTTTCCTGTAGTTGCAGATCAGACCTGCACAACGATCTGGAGTCATTTTGGACCACTCCTCTTCACAAAACTGTTTCAGTGTAGCAATATTCTTGGGATGTCTGGTGTGAATCGGTCTCTTAAGGTCATGCCACAGCATTTCAATGGGGTTGAGGTCAGGACTCTGGCTGGGCCACTCCAGAAGGCGTATTCTGTGCTGTTTCAGCCATTGTTTGTTGAATTACTTGTATGCTTTGGGTCATTGTCCTGTTGCATCACCCATCCTCTGCGGAGCTTCAGTTGGTGCACAGATGGTCGTACGTTTTCCTGCAAAATGCCTTGATAAACTCTGGAATTCATTTTCCCATCAATGACAACAATCCGTCCAGGCCCTGAGGCAGCAAAGCAGCCCCAAACCATGATGCTCCCTCCGCCATGTTTCACAGTGGGGATGAGGTTTTGATGTTGGTGTGCTGTGCCTTTTTTTCTCCACACATAGTGTTGTGTGTTCTTCCCAAACAACTCAATCTTGGTTTCATCTGTCCACAGTATATTTTGCCAGTAGTGCTGTGGAACATCCAGGTGCTCTTTTGCAAACTTCAAACGTGCTGCAATATTCTTTTTGGACAGCAATGGCTTCCTCCGTGGTGTCCTCCCATCTACTCCATTCTTGTTTAATGTTTTCCTTATTGTAGATGTGTCAACAAAAATGTTAGCATGTGCCAGAGATTTCTGTAGGTCTTTAGCTGACACTCTGGGGTTTTCTTCACCTCATGCAGCATTCTGCGCTGTGCTCTTGCAGTCATTTTTACAGGACGACCCCGCCTAGGGAGAGTAGCAACAGTGCTAAACTTTCTCCATTTGTAGACAGTCTGTCTTATCGTGGACACATGAACATCAAGGCTTTTGGAGATACTTTTGTAACCCTTTCCAGCTTCATGCACGTCAACAATTCTTGATCGTAGGTCTTCTGAGAGCTCTTTTTTGCGAGGCATGGTTCAATGGAAGGTAGAACGAATGGCTGTGTGCAGTTGTATTCTGTAGTGTATGGAAGGTAGAATGAATGGCTGTGTGCGGTTGTATTCTGTAGTGTATGGAAGGTAGAAGGAATGGCTGTGTGCGGTTGTATTATGTAGTGTATGGAAGGTAGAATGAATGGCTGTGTGCGGTTGTATTATGTAGTGTATGGAAGGTAGAATGAATGGCTGTGTGCGGTTGTATTCTGTAGTGTATGGAAAGTAGAATGAATGGCTGTGTGCGGTTGTATTCTGTAGTGTATGGAAGGTAGAAGGAATGGCTGTGTGCGGTTGTATTCTGTAGTGTATGGAAGGTAGAATGAATGGCTGTGTGCGGTTGCATTCTGTAGTGTATGGAAGGCAGAATGAATGGCTGTGTGCGGTTGTATTCTGTAATGTATGGAAGGTAGAATGAATGGCTGTGTGCAGTTGCATTCTGTAGTGTATGGAAGGCAGAACCAATGGCTGTGTGCGGTTGTATTCTGTAGTGTATGGAAGGTAGAATGAATGGCTGTGTGCAGTTGTATTCTGTAGTGTATGGAAGGCAGAATGAATGGCTGTGTGCGGTTGCATTCTGTAATGTATGGAAGGTAGAATGAATGGCTGTGTGCAGTTGTATTCTGTAGTGTATGGAAGGCAGAATGAATGGCTGTGTGTGGTTGTATTCTGCAGTGTATGGAAGGTAGAATGAATGGCTGTGTGCGGTTGTATTCTGTAGTGTATGGAAGGTAGAATGAATGGCTGTGTGCGGTTGCATTCTGTAGTGTATGGAAGGTAGAATGAATGGCTGTGTGCGGTTGTATTATGTAGTGTATGGAAGGTAGAACCAATGGCTGTGTGCGGTTGTATTCTGTAGTGTATGGAAGGTAGAACCAATGGCTGTGTGCGGTTGTATTCTGTAGTGTATGGAAGGTAGAATGAATGGCTGTGTGCGGTTGTATTCTGTAGTGTATGGAAGGTAGAACATTTCCTGGAATACACTTGTACACTATACCAGTACTTACATGAGTACCAGCATGTACAAGTACAGCCAAGCACAGGTATCCATGTCTATGGGTGGATAAGCACAGTACCTGGACTGGAGAAATATGCCAGTATCTATGTTGCACAGGCTCAAGACACCCATGCAACAGTTATTATTACAGCTTCCTCTACATTACTGCTTGTATAGGGTTCTGTATTTTCAATTTATTCATATACTAGTTTTTTTATTAGTTGAACTATTGGTTTGTGTCTTTGACACCCAAATATGTAAAACTGATAGGGGTTCCAACTATGTTCTATAAAAAAATGCCTTGGCTAGAGACAGACTTGGCTAGAGACAATATGGCTCCATTCACACAAATGGAGCTGTTTGCAACATATGCAGGAAACCCAGCAGGGTAACTACCTGTGACTGATAGGCCCTGGATACAGACTGTGCGTCCAGCATCGATCATTTGCAGGTAAACACTCCGTGAGTGACTACATGCGAGCAGCCACAATTGGTTGCAGAAGCTGACATCCTCCCATTGCTTTCAATGGGCTGCCGTCTGAAGCCAATCACTAGAATCTCCCCACTGAGTCTCCCTCATGTAATTGCCAGCAGCCCTATTTGCAATTGTGAATGAGACCTAAAACTCCACATTTACATCACCAGGAAAAAAAAAACATGATTCCCAAATGCTCTTTAGTTTATAGAGCTATTTTCTCTTACCTGGCCCGATGCAGAAGACCTTCTCAAAGTCCGCACAGATACACATCTGCTTGTAAAGCTGCGGAGATTGGGCCAGATAGGCGCTGGTTTTGAAGTAGGACACAGTGAACACATTGGCTCCTCCCTCACTGGCGGCTGGGGAAACAATGGAAAACAGGTAAGATAGATGATCATATAACTGGGCAAGATGCGGGCTAACTTACAGCGTACCCATCATGCAGCACAAAAAAACTACAGCCAGCAATAAAGCTGGTTATAGCAATGGGATCATCAGCTTTCAATCTGGCAATCATCCCTTGTCTATTTGGTACCTTCAGAGAGTAATGGATTTGCACCTATGGTGTTATGGCCAGACTGGATAAATATCAAATGGCTGAGTCCACCGGCCTAGCATTCTACATACCTGATATGATTTTTGGCGTCTGGATTTCCACAAATCCTTTTTTGCTAAGGGTTTCCCGAAATAGTTGGCACACTCCAGACTGCAGACCAAACACAGCTTGGCTGGTGGCTGTCTGTAGGACAAACTCAATATCATATACAGATACTTTGGATACATCAGGAACCATAATGAAATATGTGATTATAGCAACAGTTATCTACAGTACAGATATAATAGAATGATAAATATTTCTTAGATGGGCTGAGAATATCTTGTTTATATTCCCCTAGAGCAGCCTTTCTCAACCAGGGTTCCTCCAGAGATTGCTTGGAGTTTAAGTTTCTAAAAAGATCACCAATGATCTTTTTTAGGTACTGTAAGGAGGAATTCCTCCCAATGACCACAAATGTAAGGATCATTCTTCCAACTGACCACCAATGTAAGGAGCTTTCTTCCCACTGACCACCAATGTAAGGAGCTTTCTTCCAACTGAGCACCAATGTAAGGAACTTTCTTCCAACTGAGCACCAATGTAAGGAACTTTCTTCCCACTGACCACCAATTTAAGGAGCTTTCTTCCCACTGACCACCAATGTAAGGAGCTTTCTTCCAACTGACCACCAATGTAAGGAGCTTTCTTCCCACTGACCACCAATGTAAGGAGCTTTCTTCCCACTGACCACCAATGTAAGGAGCTTTTTTCCAACTGACCACCAATGTAAGGAGCTTTCTTCCCACTGACCACCAATGTAAGGAGCTTTCTTCCCACTGACCACCAATGTAAGGAGCTTTCTTCCCACTGACCACCAATGTAAGGAGCTTTCTTCCCACTGACCACCAATGTAAGGAGCTTTCTTCCCACTGACCACCAATGTAAGAAGCTTTCTTCCCACTGACCACCAATGTAAGGAGCTTTTTTCCAACTGACCACCAATGTAAGGAGCTTTCTTCCCACTGACCACCAATGTAAGGAGCTTTCTTCCCACTGACCACCAATGTAAGGAGCTTTCTTCCCACTGACCACCAATGTAAAGAGCTTTCTTCCAACTGACCACCAATGTAAGGAGCTTTCTTCTAACTGACCACCAATGTAAGGAGCTTTCATCCCACTGACCACCAATGTAAGGAGCTTTCTTCCAACTGACCACCAATGTAAGGAGCTTTCTTCCCACTGACCACCAATGTAAGGAGCTTTCTTCCAACTGACCACCAATGTAAGGAGCTTTCTTCCCACTGACCACCAATGTAAGGAGCTTTCTTCCCACTGACCACCAATGTAAGGAGCTTTCTTCCCACTGACCACCAATGTAAGGAGCTTTCTTCCCACTGACCACCAATGTAAGGAGCTTTCTTCCCACTGACCACCAATGTAAGGAGCTTTCTTCCCACTGACCACCAATGTAAGGAGCTTTCTTCCCACTGAACACCAATGTAAGGAGCTTTCTTCCCACTGACCACCAATGTAAGGAGCTTTCTTCCCACTGACCACCAATGTAAGGAGCTTTCTTCCCACTGACCACCAATGTAAGGAGCTTTCTTCCCACTGACCACCAATGTAAGAAGCTTTCTTCCCACTGACCACCAATGTAAGGAGCTTTTTTCCAACTGATCACCAATGTAAGGAGCTTTCTTCCCACTGACCACCAATGTAAGGAGCTTTCTTCCCACTGACCACCAATGTAAGGAGCTTTCTTCCCACTGACCACCAATGTAAGGAGCTTTCTTCCCACTGACCACCAATGTAAGGAGCTTTCTTCCAACTGACCACCAATGTAAGGAGCTTTCTTCCCACTGACCACCAATGTAAGGAGCTTTCTTCCCACTGACCACCAATGTAAGGAGCTTTCTTCCCACTGACCACCAATGTAAGGAGCTTTCTTCCCACTGACCACCAATGTAAGGAGCTTTTTTCCAACTGACCACCAATGTAAGGAGCTTTCTTCCCACTGACCACCAATGTAAGGAGCTTTCTTCCCACTGACCACCAATGTAAGGAGCTTTCTTCCCACTGACCACCAATGTAAGGAGCTTTCTTCCCACTGACCACCAATGTAAGGAGCTTTCTTCCCACTGACCACCAATGTAAGGAGCTTTCTTCCCACTGACCACCAATGTAAGGAGCTTTCTTCCCACTGACCACCAATGTAAGGAGCTTTCTTCCCACTGACCACCAATGTAAGAAGCTTTCTTCCCACTGACCACCAATGTAAGAAGCTTTCTTCCCACTGACCACCAATGTAAGGAGCTTTCTTCCAACTGACCACCAATGTAAGGAGTTTTCTTCCAACTGACCACCAATGTAAGGAGTTTTCTTCTAACTGACCACCAATGTAAGGAGCTTTCTTCCAACTGACCACCAATGTAAGGAACATTCCGCTCACTGGCCACCGATGTAAGGAGCATTCTCCCTCTGACCACCAATTTAAGGAGCATTCTTGTGACATTCACACCACTGTACTGTGAGCTGTGGATATAGAATTATTGGCAGAGGTTCCCTGAACCGAAAAGTTACTTCAAGTGCCAGGTTAAAAAGGCTGAGAAAGGCTGCTCTAGACAAACAACGCAGCAGCTGGACATTAGATGGCAGTAAAAATCTTTATAACACATCTATGCTGGGAAACCTAAAATCATGGTCAATTCGGCTTTATCTGAAGATTAAGACACCAAAATCAGATAACAGCAGGGAAAGTTCACAACTTTATAAGACAGACGTGCAGAAAACAGTTTCCACGTACGTCAGAAATGATCAAGTTCCCTATTTTGGAGGTTACTGGGCATCACACATATCAGACATGATCTCAGTAATGCATGTGATGTAACCTTGTGATAGTAAGATCAGAAAATATCTCTGTAAACATAACCTACAAGACAAAATGTATTAAAAACATGACTTTTAAGATTTGAACTCCATGGACTCCAAAGGCTGGTGGTGCATGGTGGGACCGGAATTTGTTCAACTATTGAGAGAGTCACCCAAGGCTGTTTAAAGAGCGATTCCAAGTGAAAACATTTGTAAAATAACGCCATATGCTCTTGTGACCCACTCCTGCAGATAGCATAGGGAAGGGAATGCCAATTCAAATACGGATTTCTACAGATTCCATTCCACTTGACCTTCATTACTACTAGAGATTAGCATCACAAGAGCTTGCTCTCCTCCATATAGTAGTAGGCAACAGATAGCAGAGATTGGTTTGATGTACATGTGTGAGCCAAGCACCTCTTAAAGCCTGCAGGTGCAGTTCTGCTATTAGCATCTGCTATTAAGAAATGCTCCTTTTTGCATTAATGGCCAGAATGGCTGCTTTCCAGCACTGGGGTCCTTGGTTTGAATAATGGCAAGACACTACCTGCTTGAAATTTGCATGTTGTCCCGGCACCTGCATGAATTTCCTCAGGGTACTCTGGTTTCCTCCCACACTGCAAAGACATTGGGCTTAGTATGTACAATATATGCTGAAAGGCATATATGGGAGCTGTTTTACCTGCTGAAGGATTTGTATTTCTAACCTTCGAGTCCTGAGATTTAAACCGCTCTGCCACCTAGCAAAGGCTGCAGTTTCACTTAGAGGACTCCTTCCCACCTTTGCCGTAGGATTGTGAAAGGAGAGGCAGCACAGTGATGAGCTCGTCTCTCTGCCACCCTGTTTTCTCCTCCTATCAGCATGCTCCTTGTCAGTACATGAACTGATTGGCTCCTTGTGCTGCTTCTTCCCCTTCCACTCCAGCTTTCAAATTCAGGCACTTACACTGCTAAATTGATGAATTGTTTTTATAACTGCCAAGAGTTCAGAATTAAGGTTAAATAATTAATTTGTCAGAACTTCAAGTGATTGTAAAGATACATTTTAAAAAAAATAATAAACATGATATATTATCTGCCTGGTGTAATGTTTTTGCACAGAACAGCCCCAATCTTCCTCTTCTTAGGTCCTCTGCTGGTGGTCCTGACACTTCTTTCCTTCCGAGTGCCCCCATATCAGGCTGCTTGCTGAGGGGGCACTCATGCAAGCTCGCTTCCGAGCCCTGTTCTGTATGTCCATGAGTGTTGCACAGCCTCGCCACCCTACCAGCTATGATTGACAGCAGCAGGAGCCTGAGCCAATGAGGAGGGAGAGAGGCGAGAGCCACTGCTCTTGTGCGCATTGCTGGATTGAGATTGGGCTCAGGTAAGTATTAGGGGGGAGGGCTGTACGCTGAAGGTTTTTTACCTTCATGCATAGAATTTTAGAATTACTTTGAACCATGACTGGTTCTCTTTAACCTATATCTTCTCATTTTCTGCCTATTTGATTTGTACTGCTTGCCAACAAGTGGTCTATGCTTCTGATGGTTTCTATGGAGGTAATGCTGTTTGAACTGACAATGTGTGTGGCATTTCAGCTGAGCCTAAATCTCCTAATTGGCTTCTATATTTACTTATCTACAACTTGCAGTTTTCTTACCACAGAGATTAGCATTTGTGATGTCAGCTTCACTTAAACTTTCAATTTCACAAAGAGGAAAATGACGGAAGCCAAACTTTGGCTGGTGTGGTTTACCAATCACATTCTTAATCAGTCTGTTCCATTTTCATCCAACCAAAACCATCAGCAGCCGTTAGTGAAGTACAATGAGCTGAATTAGGAATATCTCAAAAATGAAATATATGACTGCTTGCCAGTAAGTTTAGAGAAAAAGGTCAGTCCACAAATACTGGTATTTCAGTTTTGGTTACGGTAGATGCCACCATACATCATCATTTCATATGTATCTCTCAGTGAATTTGGTGTGAAGGAATCGTTATACAGGAATTCAAAGATCCATCGTGAGCCATGGTCAATACAATGGGGGTCTTCTCCCTCTCTACGTCTAAGTCTTCATTAAAGCAGAATTCTCTGAAAACTCTTCTGTTTGTTTTTGCACTACTTATCCTGTCAACACTTCAGTACTACCCTCTGCATCCTCCTCTACCACTAGATACCCATGCCAACGTTAGAATTCTTTTCTGAATGATGCCTTCAGGCAGTGGCATCCCTAGGGGGTTGCGGGCCACACCGGGTGACACCATCACAGGGGGTGCAGGAGCAGGATGCCAGCAGAGCTTCTGGGCTCTGTGAAGGTCCTGGCCAGTTATTGGGGTGATCCTTGATTCCCGGCACAGTGACAGCTGCCCCCGATGTAGTGGTAAAAAAAATGAGTATCCCATGAAGATATATATCTCCTGAAGCAACTGTACATGTGCCGGTTTCAGGCCAAAAAAGACGATTGCCGACTTTAGCACAGAGCTGTCACAGTTAACCCCTTACAGGCTGCAAACCGCTGAAGCTGATCCAGCGGATCACTATGGGTTGCAAGATCAGTTAACCCCGTAAAGGTTCAACATATATGGGATTAACTGATCTTGCAACCCATAGTGATCCGTGGGATCAGCTTCAGTGGTTTGCAGCCTGTAAGGGGTTAACTGTGGCAGCTCTATGCTAAAGTTGGAGATCGGCTTCTTTGGCCTGAAACCGGTACATGTGCAGTTGCTTCAGGGGATACATATCTTCATGGGATACTCATTTTAGCACTACACCGGCACCGCTCCTTCCTCTCCGGAAGGGTGACAATCACGTGTCACCGCACCGGGTGACACCAACCCTAGGGACGCCTCTGCCTTCAGCTTGCATGTAAAATAATATATTATAAATGAGAAAGCAGCAATCACACAATCTGGATCCACTCTGGTTTCCAATTATTAGTGGGATCACAAGCAGTAAGTGATAACCGAGTTTGACAACCAGCAGCCACACAAAGTATTGGCTGGCATCTGTCAAAGAGAGGACGTTTACTGATAGAAGAATACATTTATATACCAATTGTGGGGGAAGGGGTTAAACCTTCTGCTTATTTCAGCCTATGAACATGGGAGAGCTGCTTACATGTAGACAACACTTGGGATAGTTTGCGGTCTTTCTGCCTTGCCTTTGAATCACTGGTAGTCCATCCTAGTCATACTGGTGATTAGGGATGAGATCAAGATGGTTCAGATACAATTCTGAACCCATCAGAGCTACCCCACCAGAAAGGCGTCACTGCGCAAAGCCAATCCTATGCAGCCATAGCATTCCTTGCTCAGCAGCCACGTGTATACACGTCCCTGTATACATGCAGCTGCCATGCAGGCAATGTTTTTGGCTTCTTATGATTGGCTTTGTGCAATCACAAGTCTAGCGGGATAGCTCAAGTGAATTCGGACTAATATCTGAACACTCTTGAAATCATCCATTCTGGTGGCCTACCCCTACCACTGACAAACATGATATGAAAAAATGTAGACGTTTACAACAGGGAAATAAAATTAATGGTCGCTGCCTTCTATTGCTTCATGTCTGCAAGTCCAAGAGCTTGTATTGATAGGCTTTGGGGTTGGGGTGATGGGGAAATGCATCCTGCTTTCAGGATCATTCCACTTGCATTTAAGATCATTTTGAGATGCTTCTGAGATTAGAGATCACTGACAAATGTATGTGACCTGCGGCATTCCTCTGTCTGACCTCCATTTTATGGCCTAAGTCGCATCAACTTCTGCCAACTGCTTTTTTCCCCTCCCATTGACTTGTATGGGGAGACAAGCAGTTTTGACACAAACAAAAGCCTGCTGACACCAAAGGTCGAAAAAGTACTAAAATGAATTAAATGAAATCAATGATCACCACCTGTTTAATGAATGGAATTACACTGATAGTACATTAAAAGAGAGGCTCGGGAATAAAAAAAAATAAAAATCTACACTCACCTAAGTGGATTCAGGATCGGTCAGATGCTACACCTGTCCCCCATTGCTTCTAAGACTGAGAATTGAAATACTGCTCAGTTCTTGGTCTTCATTGAACAGAGCCGGTGACTGTCAGTCACTTCTCTCTGCTCTGCCCATCCAGTGCTCACTAGAGCGCTGGGCTGTGAAGAGGCAGGAGGGGCTGGGTCAGTGACTCGCTGAGAGACTAAGCCAGCTGCCAGTCCACGCATCTGGGTGGATCCCAACCAGGGGTGGACTGACAACTCATGGGGCCCCCGGGCAATAGGGGATCATGGGGCCCCCTGTGTCCTTGCTCGAAATCAAAAAAGCCTATGAAAAAGGTACCAGGGGCATCTCACGGGGCCCCCTACTGACCCCGGGCCCTCGGGCAGTGCCCGAGTTTCCAAATGGTCAGTCCGCCCCTGATCCCGACAATACCGCTGGGATTTCTCCAGAGAATGGACTGGCTCCATGACATTTGCTGACAGTGAGCTTTAGCCAGCTGTCTCCTGAAACCGGGTCATAGGAGTGCAGAAAGAAGTGCACTCCTGTGATACCCAGGAGAAGTAGAACCCTACTTCTTTAAATACTGGACAGTGCTTGCATCAATAGCAAAACACACCATAGCTAAATTCTGATGCTGCTCCGGGGATAAGACACTTCAAGCACAAAGTGGTCCTTGTATTAAGTTTTCATTTCTTACATCTTATATTCCCAATGTGAACAATATCCTGTGACCCTCTTACCTCCATCCTCTATATACACAAATACTTTGTTGCTATTGTTTGACCTTTGGCTACAATAAGAGGAAAAAGCTGCTTTATCAACCAGCAGCGCACAATTATTCGGGATCATTGAAAATCACTTATGGAGGAAGTTACTGAGAAGGAGCTTTCTAAACACAGCGCAAAGCAAGTACTTATGACCATGCTATAAACACTCATGAGACCCGGAGAGAGAAGTATGTACACACAAGTTTCTTTTCCGTGGAAAGTTTCAGCTCCTGCAACGAGACTGAGATTCTGTAAGCATACCGCCGCAAGGGGCCCTACGGCAGATGTATGCACTGGAGCAGAACAATGCTTCAAAGGAACTTGCGTTTGAGAAAAATATGAGTTTATTTTGTAACACGCGCAAATAATAGCAAGTGGCTCCTCTTCCTGTTTACAAGGCAGCCCTGAATCACGTTCTCACAGTGGTGGGATGAAAGGTAGGTTAGACACAGCTGTGCGGCTATTTGATGATTTACAATCAATGTAGGGGCCTTGGAGGCATTTGTGATCTTCTAGTGGCTGTGATATCTTCACTATTTTTAAGAGATTTACGTAAAGCTAACGTTTATTCTGCTTATATTTGCCTTCTCTGGTTCCTTCTTTCCCCTATTCCACATGCTAATGATCATTTTAAATAAATAAAAGTATTTCCATTTTTATTATATACCTTATTTTAGGTCCAGTGATGTCAT
The DNA here is from genome assembly GCF_062004578.1 of Staurois parvus. Lineage (NCBI taxonomy): Eukaryota > Metazoa > Chordata > Amphibia > Anura > Ranidae > Staurois > Staurois parvus. The sequence goes on from NW_028318531.1 coordinate 132,226, forward strand.
CACTAACACTTGCTGCTTCCCTATGCAATTCAGGCAGATCATAGCTACTGGGAGAGGCCAGTATAGCTTCCTTAAAACATCACAGTATCCAGAACTACATCCAAGAGCCCGGAGCCTTGATGCAAACTGTGAACTGACTCTTTGGAAGATCTATATAAATGTCAAAATCATGTGATACAATGAAGCCAGCTACTTGGTACTATACACCGGAACAATTCTTTATTGGCTACAGTAGTAACATGCTGACGCGTTTCGCCCGAAAGCATACTCAAAGCTTCACCTGAAACACCTTAACATGTTACTGCTGTATCCTGCTAAAATAACTGATCCAATGAATTGTACCAAGTAGCCGACTTCATTGTGTTAGAGGATTATTCCTGCATTTCAAAGGCATTTGAGCCAGAGTACCAGTTCCCAGTTTCCTAGGTAATCCACTTTAGAACATACTTTCTCTGTGGACTGTAAATGTCAAAATGCCTTGATGGGCAGATGTACACATGGAAGAGTGGGTATTCCTAGACATACTGCATTTGCATGTAGACTGCTTTAGGTAATGCCCACATGTGAAGCTGAGCCTCCAGAACTGAAAGAACTGATATCCAATGAATGAAGGGCGAGGTCAAAGGCAGGTTAGGGAGGAAAAGTGCTAAATGATACAGGACGTTCTTCAGCAAGAATATTAGGTAGGTACCATCTGACTTGCTGCAGCTTCCAACTCACACTGTGAACTAAATTACTACAGGTTCCCAAGTCTTAGAAGCACGAGCACCCCATAAACAGAGAAACCCTTCTGCCATGGGTGTATGTCAATTTATTAACAAACAAGTGTTTAATGAGACACTGTCACTTTGCTCATTCAGGGTAAAATGACAGTATCTGTGTAAAGGACCTCTATTGCAAGCTACTAATCCTCATCTTAATAGCAACCCCATTCTCCTCTTTCTGATGCCTTGGTCACCAAAAAGAAATACGGTATTACCGGGTATGGAGGCTCATGTGACCACCTTCAATGTAACAGTGCATGGATCTAACAGCCAATAACTAGGCCTGAACACTCTCACAGGACAGGACAAATGACGTCACCGCTCCACTTAGTGTCCAACACCAGCTGACACTGGGGTTTCAGCTGCCAGCTGTAATGGAGAAAGCAGATAGAGTGAGTATCAGTGCAATGGGGTGGGGGGAATAGAGGTCCCCTTTCCATAGACATGGCCACTTTGCACAGAATATGCAAGGTGACCGTGCCCCTTTAACCGCCTCCCGCCCGCCATATAGTAATATGACAGATGCAAGGTGGTTCTCTCCTTCTGGGAGGACGTCATATGACGTCCTCCCATTCTCACTGCGCATGCGCGACTCCCGTAGCGCAGTGATCGGCGGTGCGCTGTGTCCGAGATCACCGATCCACGGAAAGAGCCGAAGATGTCGGCTCGGTCATGTGATCAGCTGTGTCCAATCACAGCTGATCACATGTAAACAGGGAAATGCCGATTATCAGCATTTCTCTCCCCATGAGCTGTCATGCTGGAAGCTCGTGAGGAAAGGAGAGCCAGTAATCGGCATTCCTCGGAGGGGACATCTACACAGATCATCAGAGCACTGATGATCAGTGTGCCCTGATGATCTGTGTAGCCCCAGCAGTGCCACCTGTCAGTGTCCATCAGTGCCAGTTCTCAGTGCTCATCCATGCCACCTGCCAGTGCCCATCTGTGCCACATTTCAGTGTCCATCAATGCCACATATCAATGCCCATCTGAGCTAACTTTCAGTGTCACCCATCAATGCCAGTCAGTGCCACCTATCAATGCCAGTCAGTGCCACCTATCAGTGCTGCCAATCAGTGCCACCTATCAGTGCCAGTCAGTGCCGCCTAGCAGTGCCGCCTATCAGTGCCATATATGAGTGCTGCCTTTCAGTGCCCATCAGTGATGCCTGTCAATGCCCATCAGTGCCACCTATCAGTGTCCATCAGTGCAGCCTATCAGTGCCCATCACTGCAGCCTCATTAGCGTACATCAGTTAAGGAGAAAAATCACTTATTTACAAAATTTTATAACAAAAACTAAGAAAAAAAATTTTTTTTTCAGTGCTTTTTGGTTTAAGAAAACCTAAAAAACCCAGAGGTGATTATTTACCACCAAAATAAAGCTCTATCTGTCATAAAAAAAATAATAAAAATTTCATATGGGTACAGTGTTGCATGACCGCGCAATTGTCATTCAAAGTGCAACAGCGCTGAAAGCTGGAAATTGGCCTGGGCAGGAAGGGGGTATAAGTGCCCGGTAGGCAAGGGGTTAAAGTTACCTGATCATGAAAAAAGTAGGGCAGTTGCTGCTGCTGGTCTCCTTTTAAGAAGTCTAGTTGCCTGGCTATTTTGCGGACACTTTGGCTTCACTAACCTGGAAAAAAAATCATGCAGATCAGGAACAGTGGAGCAAAGTTAGAAATCCTTTTCTGCACTTCTGGCTCAGGCAAATGACTTAAAGGACTGAGGCTAAAGGTTGAACAGGACAGCCCAGCAACTAGTATTTGTGGAAGAAGAGAGATGGCAAAATTCAACTCATTCCCTATTTTTAAAGATGTTACTCCCTTAATATTTATTTATAAAACTCAGGCATATCATGTCCTTCATATAAAAAAACAGCATAAAATCGAAGTCTGCCACGAGTGAAGGGTCGGTTATTGAACTAATTTGAACCTCGTGTGTATTTTCTGTGGGTCATTCTTCTTTTCAAATCATAAGAAAAAACTCATTGGATTGTGAGGGGGAGATTGCACAATAGCTGTCTGGGAGGTGGCATGACATGGACAGGATCAATGCTGGCTATGTCTGACCACAGGCTAATCTGTTTATCTGGGACCAGCAGCTGTTCAGTCTCTTCCTGTCACCACTGACACTGCAGATGGTATTCTCTATCATAACTAGTATCAAAGTCACCATTATCTGCCAGTGTCCTCTGGGCGTTATCACAAAGAGGCAGGACTGACCAATGCTTCCTAGGTAGTGGCATCGGCAGCGATCATGAGAAAAGGTCGCTGGCGCTGCAATTATTAAATGATACATACAATTTGAAGGTGCACTTCAGACAGAATTGAAAATGAACCCTTAAACTGTATTTCCACTTTTGCATCCCAATTGGAATAGCACCTACTTTGTTACATGTTCTTACTTCCACAGTAGTAGAACATTAAAAACATTTCTTCTTACAGTTTTGCTTGCTGAAAAATCTTAGTTTTTGCTTTCTATGTAATGTTAACCACTTCCAGACCGGACACTTTTACCCCCTTCCTGACCAGGGCAATTTTCAGTTTTCAGCGCTATCACACTTTGAATGACAATTGCGCGGTCATGCAATACTGTACCCAAATGAATTTTTTACCATTTTTTTGACACAGATAAAGCTTTATTTTGGTGGTATTTATTCACTGCTGGGATTTTTATTTTTTTTGCTATGTAAATGAAAAAGTCCAAAACTTTTGAAAAAAAGTGTTTTTTTAAATAAAATTTTGCAAATAAATAATTGTTCATCATAAATCTTTGCCAAAATTTATTCCGTTATCTTTTTAGTAAAAAAAAAATCCAAATTAGTTTATAACCAAAAATTAAAAAATTTTTTTTTACATTTTTATTTATTTTTTTTTTATATTATTATTTTTTATTTATTTTTTTACATACTGTCACCCTAGCAGTACTACTTGTGGGGGGTGATGAAGATTTTTTTTTTTTTACACTGATTGCTTTTACACCCATATAGGATGTAAAAGCAATCATTTCTCTTTCTCTCTGTCTGCATTCTTGCACTCATTGAGAAGTACTGAGTGAGCTGTGATTGGTCACAGCTTGTCACATGGTATAAGGCTGTTGTGAATAGCCTTGTACCATGTGACCTCTGTGATCATTCACAGATTTCACACATAGTAAGCAATGATGTCACAAGTGACATCTTGCTTACTACTTTGCATGTGATCACTGATTGGCCAATCAGTGATCGCATGATCGGGACCTCGTACAGAGGTCCTGTCCGACGATCGGCGTTTCACTGTGTCCGGAGCGTGCACAAGCAGGGTGCGGGGAGGCCGTTTATAAACAGCCACCCAACCCTGCACTGCCACCGTCCGGCCGTTTATATGCAACGGCCGGTCGGGAAGTGGTTAAAGAATACCTTCACTTAAAAAAAATAAAATAAAATACATGCACATTTTTTGCAGGTAAAAGAAATATGCATTTATTTTTTTTTTTTTTTTAGATGTCTTTAAAGCATTGCAACCACAATCAGCAGATCGTGGGTGCAGTGTCAGGCTCCTGAAGACTCAGGCGTAGTTGTCAGGCAGTTACTTCAGTCCAAGAAGAATCAATAAACCACAGGGATGCTCATTAGTGTCCTTTTAGTTCATTGAGAACTACAAGCCAACATCCGCAAAGGAGTTAATTCATTCACAAACTGTGTGAATGAATGCCAAGGCCGTGTGGGCAGATCGCACGGCTGCGCTCTTTTCAAATTGTGACAGCGGGTGCAGGGAAAAGATCCTTGGCCTGCTGTCACAAAGAGAAGGGGATCTGGGGGAGAGCAGAAACAGGTACATGTTACATCCTAAAAATGGGTGGCACATGCAACATGTTCCCAAAGGTGAACTCATCCTGTAAGGTGACTAGGGAGTTACGTTTACCAAAATTAACCATGTCTGTATTGTGCTGGTAGATTTCATTGTCAGTTTTAACCTCTTGCCGTCCGCCTGCTGTTTATAAACGGCAGGGCGGTGGCACTCCAGGGGCGGGTTGCCATTCATAAACGGCACCCGCCTTTTCCAGGGAGCGCGCACCACCACGATCCGATGTCCGCTGTGTCCTCCGGACACAGTGAAACACCGATCGTCGGACGGGACCTCTGTATGAGGTCTCGATCATGTGATCACTGATTGGCGAATCAGTGATCACATGCAAAGTAGTAAGCAAGATGTCACTTGTGACATCATTGCTTACTACATGTGAAATCTGTGAATGATCACAGAGGTCACATGGTACAAGGCTATTCACAACAGCCTTGTACCATGTGACAAGCTGTGACCAATCACAGCTCACTCAGTACTTCTCAATGACTGCAAGAATGCAGACAGAGAGAAAGAGAAATGATTGCTTTTACATCCTATATGGGTGTAAAAGCAATCAGTGTAAAAAAAAAAAAAAAATCTTCATCACCCCCCACAAGTAGTACAGTGTCACCATGGTGACACTGTACTGCTAGGGTGACAGTATGTAAAAAAAAAAATAATAATAATAATATAAAAAAAAAAATGTAAAAAAAAATGTTTAAAAATTATAATTTTTGGTTATAAACTAATTTGGATTTTTTTTTTACTAAAAAAATAACGGAATAAATTTTGGCCAACATTTACGATGAAATATTATTTATTTGCAAAATTTTATTTAAAAAAAACTTTTTTTCAAAATTTTTGGACATTTTCATTTACATAGTAAAAAAAATAAAAATCCCAGCGGTGAATAAATACCACCAAAATAAAGCTTTATCTGTCTCAAAAAAATGGTAAAAAATTCATATGGGTACAGTATTGCATGACCGCGCAATTGTCATTTAAAGTGTGATAGCGCTGAAAGCTGAAAATTGCCCTGGTCAGGAAGGGGGTAAAAGTGTCCGAACAGGAAGTGGTTAAACTATACAGTATGTGCACAATGTCCTAACAAAGGGTTAATGATCTAAAGACTTGGGTGGTACCTTTTATGTTAACCCCTTTACACCAGACTTTACTTTAAATGGGTTGTGATGACTGGGATCAGTAGGAGGGGCTCCCCATTATGTGGCACTGTGATTGGCTATATAATGCTGACGTCATTGGGAGCCAGTCCTACCAGCTCTAGATCATCAGTACTTGATTGTGAGCTGTCTGTGATGCCTCTATCAAAGCTCTGGACAAGACAGGGATGCATATATATGGCAACTAAGCTTTTAGGCCAACCTGTCCTGCTGCATAAAAGTGTATAGCCGTTGTAAAAGGGTTAATGCACTTTAACAAAAACTGTCCCTCAGGTTGTCCCCTAATTGTACATCGAAAGCTATTCTAAAAAAAAATAAAATAGAAGCTGACTATAGAGTCCTACATATTAGCCTTTCTAGAAACAACTAGAAAGGTTAAAATATATATTTAAAAAGCTTTTTAGGTATGCTGTGGAAATGGGAACACAAACATATAGTAGAGGTTTCTCAAATCTACCTGTAATGGGGGAAATACACTTTAAAACCTACATCTAGATAAAAATTAAAAGCCTGCTCCCATCCATTCAGAAGCAATTCATAGTGGAAAGGAGGAGAAGATGATAACGACTTAGGACTGAAAGGTCACATGACTGAAGATTTAGTTGAGTAAAGGGGGCATTTGGGTAGTTTTTTCTTTTCTAAAGCAGCGATTAGTTAGAGAGGGGAGAGGGGGAGGAGTGGGGGTTAGGAGGAGCCCAAAGTTCAAGTCTAAAGTGACCCTGTCACCTTCTTTACACAAGAGTCAACATACTTACCTTTATGGCTGCCTATGTGTTGAAAAGACACTTCTGCTCCCCAGTTGCTGCATGTTCAGGTGGATAGCATATCTGATAAAGCAGAACCCGCATTAAAAAAAAACAAAAAACCCAAAAACATAGTTCTAGAGTGGCCAGGGCATTAGCTACTGGTATGACAGTTGCCCTCCTAAGTCGAGAAATAGCCCGATCTACAGTAGGAACTGTGTCTCCTCAGGAAATATCCTCTGGTAAAAATCTGAGCAAGTCCAAGACTATCAGGGTTTTAGGAGATGATGTCTCAGACTCCACTATAGCTTCAAGAAAATCAGACAGAGTTTCTGGTGGGGAGGGCATGGAAGCAACTGGGAAATTTGGGTCATAACATCCTACACAACATAGTTAAAACCTCAGCCAAGAGGGCAGAGGATCCAGCTCACCGAATGCAGACAAAGAGGGCTTCATTGAAGGAAGACTCTCCAAAATCAAAGGGCAGTATGATTCCAGGCTGCAGACTTCACCACTTTCCAAGCTGGACAGCTTGTATCAGGTGAAGCTTCATGACTGGAGGGTTGGGTGGTCAAAGAATCAAAGCTTCTGTGTAGCAGGAGCAGCAGCAGGCAAATGCTTCTTCAATGCTGTATGGTGGAAAAGAGTGCGGAGAACATGCATGACACTTTGTCCGGAGAAATTACATTAGCTTTCTAACCCATAGTTGTAATCCCTTCCATGCCGAAACTGACAGGAAACAGCGATCAATATTAGTGAGGGAACTCTGGGTTCTGGGCCTGAATTGCCTATTCACTGAGTCTTCAGATAAAGGACAAGTGCAGAGGCAATGCTAGTGGCTCTAGATCCGGAGAAAACTCTGCCGCTAACTAAACCAGAGCCTGAAGTCTGGAAAGCACCATGAAAAAAGGTAGATTCCAGGCTCACCCTGCAATTTTCGAGGGTGCTACACATGTTGTATAGTCCAAAGTCACACTGAGGATGACCGGATTGAAAAGCTGCAAGCCAGTGGATAAAGCCATCAGCAGCTGCTGATGTAGAAGAATCTCAGTAGAAGAATAAAAAAAATAGCTAGTAAAATTCAAAGGTTAGTCTTTTCAACAGCAGCACTGAAGAAAAGACACTCATCTTCCTGGGACACGAGCAACAAAATGAGGCATGTTGGAAAGAGGAGTTACACCCTGGGCTGGCCTACAGTTTGCCAGTGTCCAATCCTCCTTTAGGAAAAAAAATAGTATAAGGTTCAATATTTTTTAGTTTTTAATCATTCTGTAGAATCCAATTCTTTTAGATCACCTTAAAAGTTATCCCTTTTGCACCTTTCAACTGTTTTTGTAAAATCAGATATAATGGCTGCAAAAGCCACATGAAACATCACTGCTTGAAGGTGGTATATCAACAAAACTGCCATCCTTCTGTTCTCCAAGCACATATTATTTCTTAAATAATACGAAAAAGGATCATGTGTCAATAAATCAGATTGCTGTTAAGTAAAATTGGTATTTTGATTTGCTTACATAGGGAACTGCATATCAGCAGTCAGCACAACATTACTATATAAGCCCCTATATTTCTAGGATGCATATTTCAATTACGTAATATAAAGACCGTGTATACAGCATTTGCTATACATAACCACCTGTCTCAAGTCTCTCATCCTTATGCTTACCACCAAATAAAAAGCACAGATAATGATAGCCTGGAGCCTATACCTTCAAAAATATAAAACATTCTATAAGGTACCTTTTGATGAAAAGACTTTATTAAAAAGTGCATTCAAAAGTAACCATTACTAAAAGATACTGCAAACAACCGTTTGTCCATCAAAATCGAACTGTGAGTACTTCCTATACCACACAACAGGACCACCTTTGGGACAACCCATCAATTCATAGGAAACTAATGCCATCCATCAAGGGACATGGGACCTTGTGTATCAAGCAGCCCATAGATGACTCGATTTTCTTTCCTTCCTTTGGTGGAAAATCACTCAATTTCCCCCATCAACAATGTCTCTTGCAGTGTTATTGCAGGGGGGGGGGGTGCAGTTGCACAGGGAGCCATTCCAGCCAACAGAACAAAATAATTACTTCTAGTGGCTATAGATGAAGCTGCTGGCAGTAATCGTATGTAAAAAATCCGACAGGCTGGTTGTATCCAAGTCGGTCTATGTATGGCTGATGTAATTTATTTGAGAACTGAGATGAAGCCTTGCTCAGTCTGGAACAAAGCTACCATAAAGATCACAACAGGGAATCTTTAGATCGCTGCTACAAGAACATGACAGGGACACTTTAGAATGCTGCTATTAAAACAGGACATTATTATTATTATACAGTATTTATAAAGCGCCGATAGTTCGCTCAGCGCTGTACATTACAAAGGGGGACAGAACATGTGACAGAACAATACCAATACAATGCAAAACATGAGGGGATTGAGGGCCCTGCTCTTTCGAGCTTACAATCTAGGAACATGAACAAAAGGTGTAATTTCAACCACAACAGATCTATGCAACTGCTATGGGGCCCTGAAACAAAAGGGGTCCAAAGAGGTCCGGTTACATAGTGGATTTATGAAGGTCACAATAGCATTTGGCAATTACATTTAGGTATAGTTAGGAACCCCTGTATAATTGCTATATTCTGTATCAATAGAGGGAGTGCAATTAGGATGCAAATTAAGGGTTCCATGTGGGGAAGGGGTGAGGGAGCTTACCAAGTTTGAAATTGCGCCCCATCATTCAATAACGTCCCTGACCAGGGCGGTTTTGCTAAAGAACATGACAAGGACTCCTTAGAGATCTACCCTGTTGTCGACTTTGTCAACACCTGTTCTAAATTCTTGTTTGTCATACAAGCACAATTAAAAAAAAACAAAAAACAAATTTGGTTTTGCGTGAGCTGGGACTGAATCCTTACCCTTAAATCAATGACTCTATTGTCCAGCCGGGTATCCTGGTTTACAGTAGCTCTTCCTTCCTAAAGCAGAAAAAAACAACAAAGAAAACACACACAAAAACATCAAGCAGGGAAACATAATACAGTAGAGAGTTTTGAGTCAATATTCTCAGTGAAGAGTAGCACCATCCTGCTGAGCAACTTACAAAACAAGCCAGAACTCATATAGACGTCTTATTAAACGGGGTATAAAAATAGCTTCTGCAATGGAAGGTCCTAGTGCAAGAATAAGAATTGACAAATCATGCGCTAAACTGCTGAAAATGTTCTTTATGCTGATGTACAATTATACACCTCATGTATGAAATGTGTTTGAAGAGAAGGTACTGCATTACTTCCAGCAATTGGTTTCCAATTGTTATTTTTCTCAGGAAGATCAAAATATAAAATGAACTGGATTGGCTATCATGAGCAACACAATAAGTGTATAGTATTAATTCCCAACTCCTGCCCAAATTTTGGAAGTTGTGGAAAACATGAGGGGAGGGTTAGAACCTCGGTCAGGTTTCCACTGCTCAAATATGCAGTAAAAAGTGCATCACAGGCATTAAAAGCACAAATCCAGGCAATTTTTTCCTCCCCTTGCCTGCACTGCATGAGAAAACTGCTTGTTTTGCGTAGAGGTGAACACAAAGCTTATACTCACCTGATCCTTCTATTCTTCGCAAAACGGAGCTCCCCCTTCTAACAGTAGTAACAGTAGACTGTTCCTGACGTCTTCATGTTCAGAGTCGATACACAGGCGTAACAATGTCAGAACAGTCCACTGCAAACTGCAAAAGACCATTAGACCATGAAGGAGGGGGGGGGGGGGTAATGGTCAGAAGCCACAGAGACGGTTGTTGTGCTGTGAGGATCGGAGGATTAGCTGAGTATATCTTGATTCTCCAACCCCCTAGGCACAGCCCCACTGCATGGGAAAAAAATTTTTTTCCTGGAGTTCTTCTTAAAGTCCAGATACAGTTTATAAATAATGTCCATTAAGCATGCAATGTGGAAGGTTTGTAGAATTGTTAGAAGAATGTTTTGCAGAAAGCCTGAAATCAATTTCAATCCTTAGGTCATCTCCTGTTTCAGGGACACTTGCTTCTTTGGTGTTTTTGTTGCATCTTGATAAATGCCCTTCTTGCCCGATCAGTGAATTTGATGGGCAGCCTTTTCTTCACTGGTTTGTAGTGGTGCCATATTCTTTCCAGTTTTTTAATAACCGATTTAAAGTGATGCTAAAGGCTTAATTGTTTTCTTCATTAAAAAACATGTCATACTTACCTGCTCTGTGCAAGGGTTTTGCAGAGTAGCCCCGATTCTCCTCTTTTTGGGTCCCCTGCCACCGCTCCTGGCTTTTCCCCTTACAAGTGCCCTCATAGCAAGCCCCTTGCTTGTGCTCGTTCCTAAGTCCCACTTTGTGTGTCCATAAGACACTCAGAATGGGGCTCGGCCATGGACCCTCCCCATTGGCTGTGATTGACAGCAGTGGGAGCCAATGGCTCCTGCTGTTGTCTCTGAGCCAATAAGGAGTGCGAGGTCCCCGACAGCAGAAGTTACATCGCTGGATCGGGCCCAGGTATTCAGTGGGAAATGTATACAGAAGGTTTTTTTTACCTTCATGCATAGAAGGAAGGTAAAAATACTTCAGGCTTTGCAACTACAGAAATAGGAAGAGATAGCCCGGCTGCTGCACACCCCGCCCGGCCCAAGTGGTTAGCAAGTAAAAGCAGCCTCAGCTCAATTCATCCAGACCAGGCCTTAGGCGCTGAGCTGAGACTGCTAACCACTCTGGCCAGGTGAGGTGTGTGGTGGCAGGGCTATCTCTTCCTATTTCTGCAGCATGCTTTGGGTCTGGATGGACCTTTCCTCAGCCTGCACCCTCACTAGTCAGCAGCGTCCAACTCATCGGAGCTTGACAGCCTGAGTGCGGGACCCTTAAGCATTTATCGTGAGGCTCTGAAACTATTTTAATGATGCTTGGTGGAATGTTCAAAGTTTGGGATATTTTTTATTTTTACAACCCAAACCTGATCTATACTTTTCCACAACTTTGACCTTTTTTGGAGAGCTCCTTGGTCTTCATGTTGTGTGATGGCATTGAAGATAGGTGTATTGTATTTATAATGACATCATCTCACAGATAATGTGACATTTTGATTACACACAGGTGGGGCTCCTGAAGTTAACTAGTTTGACCACATCAAATTTAGGTGTTTCATGGCAAAGGAGGTGAGTACTTATGCACACTCTGTATTTCTTTTTGCACCTTTAAAGTTGTAGGCATGTTGTGTTAATCACGTTACAAAACCCCTAAAACATACTGTATATTTTAATTTCAAGTTGTAATGGAAGAAAACAGAAAGAAAAACAAGTGGGGGAGAATACTTTTGCAAGGCACTGTATGCCTTAAAGTCAGAAATGTATTGTGAAAGTACCATAAAATAATTTTCCAAAATCAGGTTACACAATCCTGCTGGTCTGTTTCAAAAGATGCAGCCTAGGAGGAAAGATTGCCACAGGGGCTCAGGTTAGCAAGGAAATGTGGTCAAATGAAACTGGGAGGAAATTTGCTTTGCAAAACATTTAACAGACATAGCCAAGGAATATACTATGCTGTCAGTCAGCCCCTATGGTCAGAAGGGGAATTGCCGATGTCACAGGAGAGCAGGGGTCACCAGGTTTTGCCTACACTTTAACTTTGGTTGGCACCGTATGTGGCAGAATCACTGCCATTCCACTGTGTTGCCACCACTACGGCGCCCGCAGGAACTGTTACCCAGATTTGGAATTATGAACAGGACACCATTGTATTGAAACCTTCAGGTAGGAGCTAGGCCATTCTCTAGGATCCAGCTTTACAGATACAAAAATAGGGGAATGCATTAGCAGTCTGGTAGGACCAGTATAAGGCATTGCATTCCTTTATTCAATCCCCGGGCCTGTGTACAATTTTAGTATTGACCAATCTGGGTAAACATAAACCGGCCTCCTACATAGCTTTACTAGGTCTAAAAATATCATCCGAGCACATAAATAGGAAAGTAAAGCAGATTCAGAGAAGTCAGAGATATCTATACACATAAGCGGGATGTCTTGAGAGGAACAAAACTATTCTCTGCTTTGTGGAAATATCAACATAAACAGGAGATGCATAGACTGTGAAGCTATGCATCGTAATGACTTCCCTTCACTGTGATGACGTGGATGGGCTACACAAGAGTCCATCCCTGGGGGCTCATGACAGGTCCCCATCGTTTGACTCAGAATTAGTAACATGTGCTGGGAAGATGCTTACCAAGATAATACAATGCACATGTAACAATGATTTTACTATATCCTCTTTTACCAGAAGTCTGAAGACACAATATATATTCAAGAAAAAAAAAAGATATAAAGATATAAATATATATGTAGAAGAAAGGAGAGAGCATGGATAGAAAAACGAAGATGAAATGTTGAGGCAGCGCTCGCTCACACCAGCTTCAGTCTTGGAAGTGCAATCCGCATTCGGATCGTTCTTCAGAGAGCAGCTTGCTTCCTCAGTGCCTGCTTTAACCCCTTTGAACCCTACACTAGCCACAACCGCATGCAATGCATGCAACTGCAGTACTCTTGCAGAGCAACCCAATTCGCTTGAATGGGTTGCGTTTGGTGGGTCAAAAGTAACGGGAGGTATAATTCCTGCTGTGAAGCAAGGCATCACACTGGTGGCATGTGTACACCCCTGGTCACTACATCTGTAGTTAAAAGGGGGTAGCAGTTAAAGGGCGGTAAAAATGTAGCACAATTCCTGGGTTTTACTGCCCCCCCCCCCCCCCTAGCTGCCAGTGTGAATGAGAATGTGGACGGTAAGAGAGAGGGAGAAGAGAGAGTGAGTGGGTGGCAAGAGGGACAGAGAGTGAGAAAGGGAGGCAGAGGAGGGGAAAGAAAGGAGGGGGGGGGAGAAGGGAGAGAGGGGGAAACAAAGGAGGGAGAAAGAAAGAAGGGAGAGAGGGAAGAGAAAGGGAGGGGTAAGGGAGAAAGAGAGAGGGGAGGAAGGGAGAGAGAAAGAGAGAGGGGAGGAAGGGAGAGAGAAAGAGAGAGGGGAGGAAGGGAGAGAGAAAGAGAGAGGGGAGGAAGGGAGAGAGAAAGAGAGAGGGGAGGGGAGGGAGAGAGAAAGAGAGAGGGGAGGGGAGGGAGAGAGGAAGAGAGAGGGGAGGAAAGGAGAGAGAAAGAGAAAGGGGAGGGGAGGGAGAGAGAAAGAGAGAGGGGAGGGGAGGGAGAGAGGAAGAGAGAGGGGAGGGGAGGGAGAGAGAAAGAGAGAGGGGAGGAAGGGAGAGAGAAAGAGAGAGGGGAGGGGAGGGAGAGAGAAAGAGAGAGGGGAGGGGAGGGAGAGAGAAAGAGAGAGGGGAGGGGAGGGAGAGAGAAAGAGAGAGGGGAGGGGAGGGAGAGAGGAAGAGAGAGGGGAGGGGAGGGAGAGAGAAAGAGAGAGGGGAGGGGAGGGAGAGAGAAAGAGAGAGGGGAGGGAGAGAGAAAGAGAGAGGGGAGGGGAGGGAGAGAGAAAGAGAGAGGGGAGGGGAGGGAGAGAGAAAGAGAGAGGGGAGGGGAGGGAGAGAGAAAGAGAGAGGGGAGGGGAGGGAGAGAGAAAGAGAGAGGGGAGGGGAGGGAGAGAGAAAGAGAGGAAGGGAGAGAGAAAGAGAGGAAGGGAGAGAGAAAGAGAGAGGGGAGGGGAGGGAGAGAGAAAGAGAGAGGGGAGGGGAGGGAGAGAGAAAGAGAGAGGGGAGGGGGGGAGAGAGAAAGAGAGAGGGGAGGGAGAGAGAAAGAGAGAGGGGAGGGAGAGAGAAAGAGAGAGGGGAGGGAGAGAGAAAGAGAGAGGGGAGGGAGAGAGAAAGAGAGAGGGGAGGGAGAGAGAAAGAGAGAGGAGAGGAAGGGAGAGAGAAAGAGAGAGGGAGGAAGGGAGAGAGAAAGAGAGAGGGGAGGAAGGGAGAGAGAAAGAGAGAGGGGAGGAAGGGAGAGAGAAAGAGAGAGGGGAGGAAGGGAGAGAGAAAGAGAGAGGGGAGGAAGGGAGAGAGAAAGAGAGAGGGGAGGAAGGGAGAGAGAAAGAGAGAGGGGAGGAAAAGAAAAAAAAAGGAAGAGAGAAGAAGAGTTATATAGTGCATTGTACAGATAAAGACCCATGCCTGGACAGGCAGACAGACACAGATGATCAGCTGTTGATAATCTATTGTCAGTAGACAAAAAGAATCATGACTCTGGCACATGGCTTGTGGAGAATAGATAGGACAGTGCATCATGACAACTCTGGCACAATAAAGAAAACCTGTCATGACAGGAATGCCCAGGCTGCCACTGCTGACCACCTACAGAATACGCTTGTCATGTGGCTGTCACGCTCCTTTGCCAGCATTACCCCAGAATAACCATGCAGTGCAGAGAACGTTAATGTACAAGCTTTTCTCTGATCAGTGACTCCAAGTACAGCAGCCAGGGATCAGCATTGCAGTCAGGCAACTATAATTTGCAGAAGGCTCAGCAATGGATGCCTAGGGGAACCTGCACGGCACCTGCACAGGGGAAACCACAGAACTGAAACGTGATATGGAACTGTATGCATGTTTCTGTAGAAACCTTGTATATAGAAAGTCCTGACTGAGAGACCTCAATCTGTAATAGTGTATATATTGTGTATATATTGAGGGATTTTATCAAGCAAATTTGCAACAAAGGCAAAAAGCAGGCTGCAACAGAGAAAGAGAGAGAGAGAAATTTGTGACCCGTTCACCTGAATTCCTAGGCAACCAGCTGCAACAGATTTGCAGGTTCTAAGATAGATTTATTAGTGAAGATCAGATAGATTTTCATTGTAAATGCATAACTAAGTGACCATGGTCAGCTTTCGTACCGTCGCAGTGCGACTTTAGGGCTGACAAAGTAATACATTTGTTGCAGTGTGTCTTGAAATAAACCCGGACCCTCTCACCTCTTCCCCCTCTCCTTCAGGCCGAATGGCATCTTCCAGTTGCAGGGGCAGGCGTGGTTCAGCTGCGCTGATCACATAGATCTGGAAATTTGACAAATATAACCTCATCAGAAACAGAGAATGGTGTGGCACACAGAGATTTGTAAACACCTGGCCTTAAATGCAACCAAAACACAGAGTCACTTGTAAGGCGATATCGCACAGGAAATATCTGTAGATCCTTTATTAAGTATTTTTGTAAACTGGGGCTCTAGTCAAAAAATCTTTGGGGGGGTCGGGGGGGGGATCTAAATGTGATCATTCCATTACAGAAATGCATTGCACTGCAGAGGATAACCTTCCTCAGAGCTTATAATGTTGTACTAGGTGGGGGAAAGGGAATTTTTCCAAGATAAAGTATTCACTAAGGCCGGCCATACATGGGTCGAAAATCAACCGATTTTTTTCATCCCAAAATTGGACCTAAGAATAATTGGCTGATTTTCTCTCTGTTAGTGGGTCAATGGCACTGGCCGATTTTCGTGGTTCCTCCCCTTTTCGGTGATCGGGCATGTTGGAAAATGTGTGAAAAACTACAGATTTTCGACTCAATGATGGTCAAACCGTACGATCGTTTTCCCGAAAAGAATATGCGCATGAGCCGTGACCTGGAAGGAAAAGAAGTTTTGCATGTTATATGGGGTGAACTTTATGACTTGGTCAGCCGATGTTCAAAATCAATGATGGCTCCATCGGATTACCGAGCGAACAATGTTTCCGATTTTCAGACGAAAAATCGTTCGGAGTTCGAACCATGTATGGCCTCGCCATAGATGGGTTAGTTTTTTTCATTCAACAAAAAAAAAAAAACAAAACAAAAACCAAAAAAAAATAAAAGACCCAATTACCCCATCCACACATTCGAGGTGGATGGGAGGATCACTCCCGCTAAGCTATTGTGTTCTGATAGCGGGGACACATCCCTGCTGTCAGAATACACTGATCAGAACTGCTGGTTATAGCCGCCAGTGCTGATCAAGCGGAATTTATCTGACAGGCTAGTTGTACAGAAGTTGACAGGTAGATCGACTTCTCTACAACCAGAGTGCCCATACATGGATCGAAATTCAGCCGGTCCATGCTGAAATGGCTAAATTTTGATCCATGTATAACAAGCTTTATGGAAATACATCAGCAGCTAGTAGTCGCACAAATGAGCTGCACTTACTCTCTCAACATGGAGCTCCACGTCTTGCTGAGTGCAGCTCTCAATCTTCTGGTCAACTTTCCGCACAACTCCCTCCACATCCACAATACTTTCCTTCGTGATGCTGGAATACAAGGACAATCAATATCCAGAAAAGACAAAAATAGAAATAACTGAAAAAAACAAATTGTAGTTGTGACAAAATAAACCTTTTATCCAATGAACAGCTTTGCAGTTTGTAGATAAACAGATTCCATGAGTCAAGCGCATTTCATGATATTGTTTTAAAGCTGTATCCCAAGAAAACTGCAAATCCGCAAATGAATGACAATTGCGGAATCTATTTTAGTTGTATCTGTTTTTATCTGTAACTGTTCATTCAGTCCTGAGATTAACACTGTAATGCTAAGCAGCATAGCCAGGTTGGTGACCTATTTTCTTTCTCAGCTGCAGTTGCAGCAGAACACAAATTAAGTAATCTGCCTGCTTTCTCCACTTGTCAGCACGCTCCCTGTCAGCACATGTGCATTCAGCATACTTTTATGGATCTTTACCAATCTCTCTCAGAGATAGGAGTCACTGTACGGGAGGTTACAATAGGCTGATACCAAGTCAAATTTAGGTGCTTGCACTAGATGCATTTAAAATACAAATAAAGCTCATTTCCAGACAAAAAAAAGTTTTCCCATGCAGTAGGGCTGTGCCTGCACTGCATGGGGTAACGGATCATTTAAGTCTAAGGGAGAGGAGAAAGGAGATTTACTTACCTTGTCCTTCGATCCTCACAGCACAAGGCCCTTCCGGCACCACTGTGCTCCAGCAGTCTTGAGTTGTGGACTGTTCCTGACATCAAGTCCAGAGCAGGCTCCACAGACCAGGAACAGTCCACCTCTGGACCATGGGGGAGTGCCACTTTCCAGTGGAACAAAGGATCGGGTGAGTATATGTTCTACTCACCCCTGGACCAAACGAGTAATTGACCAGTGCAGTGCAGGCATAGACCTAATGCATTAGAAAACAATTTGTTTTTTCCTGGAAATGGGCTTTAATGATTTTTTTAATGAACACCTAACAGCAGTATTAGTTTTTCATAGTTGCCTGGAGATTACTATTAGGTTAAAAGTGAACGCCTGTTTCTTAGCCCCATTTCTTTTTTTTTTTTTTTTCCAAAAAAAACAAAGTTTATTGAACACAAGATACAAATTATCACACGAAAATGTACAGATGAAGTGTACATAGGACATACAGCAAAGCATGTATCATACAAAGGCAAATGAGGTCCAACGCAAAACCAAACAGTGTGGATGAACTAGGCCATGACAGGGTTGTGCCTGTAATATTTAGGTATGCTTGTCAAGTGCTAAAAAGAAAGAGACGTATGGCCTCCTACCATATTGTCTTGCGGTAAAAATCTGTAGGGGGGAGACGAGCAAATACGATGCCTAAGTAGAAGTCAATACTACAGAATACGATGATGGAATTGTGCGAATGTAGGAGTAATTGTCGTGGGAACCGCTGACGAATTGCGGGAGGTGATGCTGACCACCTACTCAGTGTTCTATTGGAAAAATTGTCCGAAACGTGTGTAAGCATATGAAAAGAAAAGAAAAGAGAAGGCAAGAAAAAAGGGAAAGAAAGAGGAAGGGAAAGAAAGAAAGAGAGAAAAAAAAAAGGGGGGGGGGGAGGAAGGGAAGCAAATATGGAGGGTATAATAAGAGAGGGGACAACCGTCAAAAATATCTTATCCTCAATACAAACAGTAGCGGGAGTGGGTGGAACCTACGCCCCATTTCTTTTTACATCTGGTCGGGAAAGAATAAGACGTAAAAAGGAAAAAGCAAGATATTGTCAAGAAAGTTTTGGATCCTTGTGGTCTGTTTTGTTTGATTACCATTTCTGTTATTCTGTTTATTCTGGGATCTGCGTATCCATGTTGTTCTAATTATGTGTAATCCTGCTATTGCAGTAATGTCATTGTGGATTCCGTAAGTACTGTTACATTTTCTCTATTATCTGGACAATAAAAGTTGTTTGGATTAAAAAAAAGAAAAGAAAAGTGAACTCCAGCCCTACCTTCTGTTTTGCACATTTGTACAGCTGTACTGAAACTACCTACTCTGCGTTCACTATACAATGTGAGCTTCTGCCAGTGTGCATTAGATGCTGACGCAAGTCCCCCTCATTTCCTAGCTGGATAATGTCCAGCATCATCAAAGCCCTTTTCTTACAAGCCTACTGTCCCTGGCCTACCCTTTCACATCAGATTTAAGTTCTTCCAATCATGGAAGCTCAGCATCTCATGTAGGTGCACCAGTAATCCGGTATACAAAATGACAGAATCTTCCAAAGTTTCTTGAGTAGCTGGGATTTTTACTTAATGTGATATCTAGACAGATATAAATGACCCCAATGTAATCCAGCTACTAGAATCTGTGGCTTATCTCCACATCCTGTAATGTCATCCAGTTTGCAGCATAATTTCGAGGTGCACCTACATTGTATTGTGGGGTGCATGAAATAGACATGTTTAACCTCTGAGTAGAGATTTGCTTACTGCACATCCCTCAGGTTTGAGCGCTTCCAGGGCAGATGCCCACCTATCACCCAGTGATGGCAGTCTACGCTGTGACAGGTTTACTTTAAGGGTAAACAGCAGCATAAAAAGCATTGTCCTGTAGCATTTGTACCTTTATCTTCTATCAAGGGTTCAAGGTAGAAAAGTGAGACTATTTAGAAATACCTGCAATATTCCAAACCCAGCAACCACAAACCTCCAGCTATAGCGCAGCTATATATATCAAAGCTTCCGTGAGATGTCTTTCATGCAGCAATCATTCTATTAATTAGTGAAACTTTTACTTTCTGGTTGTTGACCATGTTCCAATTGCATGCAATTATTAGAGAGGAGCAGTTAACTAGCCTGAACCAGGATATGACCTCTTGTCTACTGGCAGATCGTTATCTCTGCTGTTTTTTCCTTGTTTTGTTTGTCTTGGCTAATGAGCCTATTTTGGTGCCATCTTTCCTGGTTATGTTTAGTCTGCCTTTGATGCTATGGGGGGGGGGGGGAGATCTGGTGAGAATATAGAATTCCTGACCTATATCATGCCGTATCCTATACTATTAATAAATACACAAGATATTTTTGCATAGCTTAAAAAGGATCCAGAATAGTACAGATAAAACTATGATACACATCAGCTACTGTTACTTTCTTTCTTTTCTGCATGTACCATAAGCTTCATTATCTAACCACAGAATTGCGTTACATGTTTACTTAATACTAGTCGTATCTTTGTCAAGCAGCTGCTAAAATTGAGAAATATAAAATACACACTGTAATTACATTTTTAAGCTAAACTCCACTCAGATATACAAGACACAAACAAATGCAGCTCTGTATTTATTAATATGTCATTAAATGTATTATTATACAGGATTTATATAGCGGCAACAGTTTGCGCAGCGCTGTACAATACAAGGGAGACCGTACAACTACAATACATTTCAGTACAGAAGGAATAGGAGGGCCCTGCTCGCGGAGCTTACAATCTAAGAGTATTTTTTAAATTGTCAGTAGCAGAATGTGACGTCGTATCAGCTTCTTGTAATACAGCAACACTCAGGCTGGGAGAGGGGGAAGCGGCACAAAGAGTCAATTAGTTCATGTGCTGACTAGGGGCATTCTTATATATCATTCTATCCATTATTATATGTGCGCTCCAACTCAGGAGGACCTCAGAATTATAGTTATTGGAGTGCAGTACACTGAGGTGCCATGACGTGGCCTCTGCAGCTTACACATGTAACCAGCAAACACAAATGCTCCTGCGCTTGGGGATGGACTCGATGCTACAACCACATTAAGAATGTCCTGGAACATGCACACCTTGCTGCCCTCAATAGACCGGGGGAATCCAAATATACTGAATGAGGAAAGAACAAAGAGAGGGCACACAGGCCTAGTGCATTACCATAAAAAATGTTTAATAAAAAATAAAGTAGCTGTTGTACTCACAAACGACAATATAGTCAAGGCACATCATAAAGAACAGCTGGGTCAACACCGCGCTGAGTAACAGTCCGCAATAGGGAGTATAGACATCCAAAAGGCTGACGCGTTTCGAGGACTTGCCTCTTCCTCAGAGCCCGTTTTTTCTTTCCTCATTCAGCTTACACATGTATTTGAAAATGTGTGCAAGCAAAACCCCTTGACCCCCAGAGGATTTACCCCCCTTCCTGATCAGGCCATTTTTTTGCGATACGGCGCTGCGCTACTTTGACTGACAATTGTGACAATTGTGCGGTCATGCAACGCTGCACCCAAATGAAATCCTCAGATTTCCAGGTGCACGGAATCACCAGCCGGGACCCAGTGATTGACAGCCGAGGCTGCGAATTGGCAGCGCGCGCGCCCCCTACTCAAAACTGCAAAAGCACGTGTATGTATGGGATTTTGCACACCCATCCTGCCCTGTAGAGAAGTATTTCTGCTATAGGGTGGCGCAGAAGCAGTTAACGTGAACTGTAAGGCTCCTTTCAGATGAAGCGGATTCATCAGGGTGATCCACCTGCTCAACAGGGGATCTCCCCGCTGAGCAGGCGGATGAAAGGTCTCTGTCCTCTCTTCTGCTGCAGAGTGGACACATACACTGCCCGCTGATTTCAATGGAACGATCGGATGGAAACAGACCGACTGTCCGGGACCACCCGATTGTCATCCAATCTGTCTGTTATACAGGATCAGATCGGATGCCCATAGAAGTCTATGGATGGACCTATTGGGTCTGCTCATATGAAAGGGGCCTTAGACAGGGTAAATTTAGTTACCAGGCTGGCTGGTAAGTGAGCTGGGAGATTTTGTATGTTGTTTTTGAAATTTGCTCCTTGCTGCAAAAGCCAAGTATAAGTTGTGGTGGTTGCCATTTGTTTGTACTGTTATTGTTATTCAAGTATACTAGACCTTCCCAAGGATAAGGAGCACTCTTGGGCTTCAGAAACCCTAGTCTCTTATTAAACTGGCCATACAGAAAGTGAATTTCAGCCAGTTCCTGATGAACCAGCCAAAATGCACTCAGTGGGTAGCCCTGCCAGCCACGCTCTGTTTGTCAAAAGTCAATCATTCAGTTGAGTTTTGTAAAAGGATCCTGACATGAATTTTGCAGCCAAACAGTAGCTGCCTCTAATCAGATGCAGCCACTGTTTGAGTATTCAGAAAGCTGCCATTGGTAGATATCAGGATACAATAGCCCAGCAAGGGACTTTGTCCATTCTGCATGGATGGAGGAAGCCATTATATCTCTAACAAAGACTAGCTGCAGACTGAAAAAAGAAATTAACAGTATATGGGCAGTTTATTTATTTTCATTTTTAATTTATTACGGGCTCCTTTATGGCACTGTCAATTTATGTACATATATAGAATACATATACATCAGTCCCTGCCCTCAAGGTCCCTAACTCACATTCATACATACAAATACTAGGGCCAGTTTAGACAGGAGCCAGTTAACCTACCAGCATGTCTTTGGCGTGTGGGAGTAAACCAGAGTAACCGGAGGAAACCCACGCAGGCACAGGGGGAACATACAAACTCCGTGCAGGTAGTGGCTGGGATTCAAACCGATAACCCCAGTGCTAGGCGGAAGTGCTAACCACTGTGCTGCCCACAGTTTTACACATAGTGGCCACTATCACTAACCTCTAAGGCAGCCATTCTCAAGCAAGGTTCCATGAAACTAGGGTTCCTCGAGCTGTAGATAATTGATGGTGCCTGCATAGCTCTGGGGCCAATGCTACTTAGCAGACCCAGCTGTGTGACACCAATGATCTTTTTACTGTCTGAAAGTGGTGGTATTATTATTATACAGGATTTATATAGCGCCAACAGTTTGCGCACCACTTTAAAAAATGACATCCAATCACCACTGTAAAGACAGGGGAAATGCCACTGACCACCAATGTAAGAGGCAATTTCCCCTTTGTCCTCCAGTTCGCTGAGTGTTCGCTGAGACCCAAAACTGATATTTTGGGTTCCTTTGGAGTAGAAAGATTGGGAAAGGCTGCACTAAGGGAAGCAGATAGTCTACACAAATCTGCTGCTAAAAAAGGTTGACCAAGTCAGAAAGAGGATCAGGACAAGGATTCTTGTGCTTAAAAAATATATTTGGGAATGGGTAGATCTCACTATGGGGTTTATTTACTAAAACTGGAAAGTGCAAAATCTGGTGCAGCTCTGCATAGAAACCAATCAGCTTCCAGGTTTTATTGCCAAAGCCCAAATGAACAAGTGGAAGTTAGAAGGTGATTGGTTACCATGCACAGCTGCACCAGATTCTGAGTGCATCAGTTTTGGTATTTAAAGCGGAGTTCCATCCAAAAGGGGAAGTTCCGCTTTAAGCACTGCTCCCCCGCTCCCCATTAAGGATTGGCACCTTTGGGGAGGGGGGAGGGAGCAGGTACCCGAATTTGACAGGTACCCGCTCCCACTTCCATTCTGATTGCCTAGGCGATCGGAGACAGAAGGTGTCCTCCCTGTAGTCTTTTGGGACAGGTCCCAGAAGACTACAGGACCATTCATGAAGAGCAGCGCTACTTGCGTATGCGCAGTAGGTACCCGGTTGTGAAGCCGCAAGCTATCACAGCCGGGTGCCCGCACTGAAAATGCCGGCCTCCTGGAATACAGGACGGCCAGTGAAACGAGATGCGGGGGACACACCACGGGACCGAGATACAGGTAAGTGGCTGTGTTTTAAAAGTCAGCAGCTACCGTTTTTGTAGCTGCTGACTTTTATTTTTTGATAGGTCGAGTGGAACTCCGCTTTCGGTTAACCATGTATGGATACATCAGGTGATCAAATGTCTTTGGAGAAGCCCGACAACACAAATGAGCATGTTACGGGACAATTAGACTGGTTAGGGAACCATGTCTGATCACTATCTTTGCCCGCTAACATGTGCTGGAACTAAAGTCTGACTGTTCACTGATGTCTATGAAGAAAGATAATGCAAAGCCCCTCCTCTATTACTTTCAAACTACTGCTATAGAGGCCTACATTTCTATACTGTCCTCCATTACAGACCAGGACTAGTACCTGGGGAACACTGCGGTTTTCAATGAATTAAGCAGATCACAAGCTTTTGACTGAGGGGAATTTATCAGGGCTACAAATGCCTTGCCAAGCTAATTAGTGAACCAGGACATCCCGCAGTCAACAGCTGATCAAAGAGCCCATGCAATTTGCTATCCTGTCCTCCCTACAAAAGAGGCATTCTGTATAAAGAGGTGTGTGAGGAGAGGCAGAAAGGTGGGACACTGGAGTAGTGTGCTGAATACTCAGCAGGATTGATAGAAGGACATCACTCAAAGTACAGGAGAATACGCTTAGCTGGGTGTTCCACCATTTCGCAGCCTCAGGGTGTAAATGCTTTCACTGGCCTCTTTGTCAGGTACAGTGTCAGCAGCATCATTAGCCAAGGATTAATGAGCGCCTGCACCACAGAGTCAATCTGCATGACGAATCAGATATAACGGGTTAATAGGCTCTTGTTTTGTTTCTGAAATCAATTCTTTACAGATGTTTAAAGAGGATCAAGAACAAAGAATGACTGATAACAGAACCGTTAGATTTACAGTATTTTCCAATTAGACTTAAAGCTGAAGTCCGGGGAGGAGTAAAAATCCACACATGCAGTGGGGATGCCCCTGCACCGCAAGGATTACATTTTTGGGGAATCTAGAAAAAGCATTTTTACCTTACCTGATCCAAGGCTCCTTCGTGCTACAAGACCAGTTCCCGCATCCTCCTCTCCCTTTTGCTCTAGCAGTTGAATGCCCCTAACATTAAGATCAAAGTCCCATAGCCCAGCAAAGGATCCGAGGACCCCAAGTAACAGTCAACCTCTGAAACACAGGAAAGTGCCATCTTCCAGGACAGGGGAGGATTGGATAAGAAAAACTGCAATTCCCGTCCCCTAGACCTAAAACGGCACATAAACCTTGCAGTACGGGGCAGTCCGCCTGCAAAAAGGATCTTTACATTTCCTGAAGTTCAGCTTTAATCAAGCCATAGATGTCAGAGAACAGTCAGACATAAAGAAACTGTAAAAGATCTCTGCAAATGAAGATCTATCTAAAAATATGCGTGCTCAGATTTATAGTTAAAGTTGCAGATTTTTCTTTTCTACATGATAATAAGGTTAGACTGTTACCAGCAGGGAGTAGGGAATGTGTTGGGCTCCTAATGCAGGCCATAGATGGGTCGAAAATCGGCCGATTTTCGACCCATCTATGGCCTGCGTAAGACAACAGAAATAGTTCTTACAGGTGTTTTAGGCACCTATTACACGGGGGATCTGATAAGGGCCACCTGTTAGTGTTCAGGCAGACCTGATTGGATGGCCCATTTACCCCTATAGACTGGCAGATATTAGGGCAGCACAGGGCAATTACAATTCAGAATCAGGAAGGTGTGTGTGTGTGTGTGGGGGGGGGGGGGGTTATTGTAGGAGAGGCATGGCATGCTCATACTTTTCTAAATGTTAGGTTTAGCTATGCTTTAACTCAACAAATTCCCTTCTTTTGCTCTCAGCCTCCTCAAGATCTCCTAATTCCATTTTTTTGCTGCTGGGATCTAACTTCCTGTTTGAGGGTGGCCACATTCATTCTCCAAAGTCCTACTGTATATAGGAACGTAGCCACCCTCCCTTGCTGGCTCCCAAGATTAATTATGAACAAAGGACTATGGGATTTGTAGTGTACTTAGAGCAGTGCACACGACTGCAACTAACATGCACAGAGGCTAAATTGTTAGCACTTCCGCCTGGCAGTACTAGGGTTGTTGGTTTGAATCCCAGCCACGACACCACCTGCCTGGAGTTTGCATGTTCTCCCGATGCCTGTGTGGGTTTCCTCTAGGTACTCCCGTTTCCTGCAACACTCCAAAGACATGCTGGTAGGTGAATTGGATCCTGTATAAATTGGCCCTAGTATATGAATGTAAGTTAGCTTGTATGTAAATTGATGGCGCTAGGTAAGTACCTGAAATAAATGTAAACGGTCTTGTGTCCGTTTACACCTGTCTACCTACAATGATATCTGGTCCGCTAAAAAGAAATGGAAGGGGATTTTGTCCCCTTCCATCTACATGGATCGGAGGGCAGTCGGGTGTATACGGAAATTGCAGTACACCCGGCCACCTATGCAGCAGAGCGGTCTCTGTCCATGTCCACTCTGCATAAACTGAGCACACACAGACCTGTCACCCACCTGCTTTGCTCAGATCAGTGGACAGATCCCCTGCCGATCTAAACGAAGCCCACCCTATGTGTGAAAGGTGTCTAAAGGATAAGTTTGCCTTTTCAAATAGCTTTTTTCTATGCTGTCTATGGGCCCAGTATGTTACAAATATTGTGCAGTTTTCAAATTTAATTCTTTATCAATAGGCCATGACAGACATCCCCAAAGCCTGCCACAAAAAATCCCACCAAAAGGATCAGACACATTGGGGTTTATTTACTAAAGCTGTAGAGTGCAAAATCAGGCTCCTTTCTGCAAAGAACCCAATCAGCTTCCAACCTCAGCTTGTTCAATTAAGTTTTGGCATTAAAACCTGGAAGCTGATTGGTTTCTATGCAGAAGTGATCCTGATTTTGCACTCTCCAGTTTTAGTAAATAAACCCCATTGAAGTTCCAGGCAGCTGTAAACTTTAAACGTTCGCTCCCAGCATCACGTTCCAAACCCGCACATGTACAGTGTGCGCTCCACACCCTATAGCAGCATTGGCTGAGAGTCTGCACACTTCAAACGCACAGGTTTGGAATATGAAAGCGTGAGCACCCGCTCCTGTGATGTTGGGGGGCAAGCATCTAACTTTTGGAGCATTTTAGAACTTGGGCAGGACTCCAGGCAATGCCCTTCTTTCTGGTGCCTGTGCAGTTCTTGGCTGTGTGAAATGAATGCTCAGCATAATAAAGCAATGGGACACTGATGGATGAAGGAGTTTGTTTTGAATATTAAAAATGAATTATACAGCATTTTTGTTTGTTTTCCACTTTAAGCCTAGCACACAGGTAGTTTTTTTTGTTCAACCCAGCGTGCTGAACGAAAAAAAAATTGACAGATTTGTGATTTTTGTTGCCTTTGTGCTCTGACAGGGGTACTCCATCACGCCAGAAAACACTGACCACGGCTCACAGCCGATGCCTGCAAGCGCTGATTGGATGCTGGTCTTTCAGCATGTCCTTTTGAGAAAAGCCAGTCGTTAGACAGACAGCTGTACACATTGACTCAATGTCTGCCGGTTCCTGCTGAACTGGACAATATTTGACCCGTGTGTATCCAGCATTAGTGCAGTGTGGCAGTCTGATCACTGGGGGACAGGAGACTGAGGAAAAGCATCCTCCTGCCTGCAACAGATTGATATCTCAGCCTAGGCAAAGTCACTAGACTGTTTTTCCATGAGAAAATGAAGGTTTTGTTTTTTAAATAATTTACTGTGCTGTGTATTGTGACCTGTCAGGCATTTATTAATGTAGACTTGAAAACTATGATAGTACGATAAAAATGGTTTGGAGAGAAACTTAGTTAAAGCTTATTTGGCTGTACTTCCCTCGTTTGGCACTCCTGTGATCAGTTGGGAACTTTTCAGAGCCTGGACCGGTTCTGTAATATCAGCCAACAATGGACTTTAGCCTGCTGTTGGCTGATATTACAGAGCCAGCCCAGGCTCTGAAAAGATCCTGACCATATGGTTGGGATCAGGGGTGGACTGATTATTTGGAAACTCTGGCACTGCCCGAGGGCCCATGGTCAATAGATGGCCCCATGGGATGCCCCTGGTACCTTTTTCATAGGTGTTTTGAGTTTGGGCAAGGACACAGGGGCCCCATGATCCCCTATTGCCCGGGGGCCCCATGAGTTGTCAGTCCGCCCCTGGTTGGGATCCACCCAGCAGCGTGGACTGGCAGATGGCTCAGCCACTCAGTAATCCACCAAGAGCCTAAGCCTCCTGCCCCCTCCACAGCCCAGCGCTCCAGTGATCCCTGAAGGGGCAGAACAGGGAACCAGTGACTGATAATCACCTCTCTCTGCTCAGAGCGAAGGGGAGAACTGAGCAATCAGTGGTTTTTGATTACTCAATGCTTAGTGCAGAGCTAGTGGGGTACAGATACAGCATTGGATTGATGCTGCATCCACATAGCTGAGTGTAACTTTTTTTTATATAAACCCGTACTTCTCTTTTCAAGTGGAAATTTACCCATAATAACTTGAAAGAAAAAAAAAATACAAAAAAAACCCCTTCTTTAGCAATGAACATACAATCCACATTAATAATGCTACCAAAATTAGTGTGTGCTGTAAATTGCCTCCAACATTGTTCCTGTTTCTTCTTGCTGGAGGCTGCCATTTTGCTGAAGTCCAGAGCAGGAGTAGATCTTTGGGCTGTCAACATATTGGCCTCTACGTTTTTGGCACACTGCCGAAAAAGAGCTTGTAACTGAGCATGTTCACAGTAGCGTTAGACAGTGTATTACTGGATTTTAAACAGTATAGGCAGTTAGTTTTAATGTGTTACATAGCTATGCCTGCAAAAGGACCAGCATGAAGTGATCTAGAAGGACCTAATGACGGTTTTGGAAGCAGAAATTTCACTAACGTATGACCAAGCATGTAGCAGAATGAATGGTAAAGGGAAGTCCCACATTTAACATTTATAATCTTTTTTTCACAGCTTGTGAATCACACTAAGTAATATATCAGCTCTTCCCAGAAATGTGGCTTTGATGTGGCTTGTTTATGACAATACTTTGCCATTCTGTAATTTCAGAAGTGAAATATACCAACAAACAAACATACTTAGTCCTACAAGTGACACTTTCATATCTTCTTTGTGTGGCAAGTCATTTTGACACCAATTCCATTTTTAATTTCATTTCTCATTCCACAATTGTGTTTTCGGGCTTGTCACATTCACTTTAACCACCTCTAAACCGTCATATTGTTAAAAAAAAAAAAAAAAAGAAAAAAAAAAACAGCAGAGAGGTGAATGCTAAATTCTAGAGCGCTGATTATAAATTGCACTGTAGAAAACAACCAGGTGGCCAGTGCCCTGTGAATGGCTGTGATCGAGCTGTCATTGCAGAACTCACAGTCACAATGTACAGAGCTGAGCAGAGCAGCTCTGTACCCTGTCATTGTTGTGAACCAATTATATCCATCAAAATTCCACTGCCAATGTTTACAAACATTCAGCCCATTACTAACATAGGAAGAAAATCACTGAATGTTTGTTAATGAAGCAGAAAAGAGAATTGAAGAAGATGATGCCCTCACTCACACTACTGTAGTTAGAAATCATGCATCATGTGTTGTGCTTCATGCATAGGGCAGCCCATTCAATTCCTATACGGCACAAATGCAGCAAAGAGGCTATCCCAAACTTTTGGTCTTTGTCCCTTTAAATAGTGAGAAATAATGTGAGTTATTAAATACCACAAAAAAAAGCTCAAAGTCTTGAAAAAAAAAAATGACAGTGTTGCATGACTGAGTAATTGTCAGTCAAACCATCAATCACATCACTGAACATTGAAAAATGGCTTTGTAATGAATGGATATTACAGGCTGGTACGCAACTGCTTAACGTTTATGTAAAGCCTGTACCAGGAATTCCCACCTTAAACAGTCCTCACAGTATCAGGATTTTCCTTCATCTCCCAATCCTCCCCCACTCTTTCCAAAACTAAAAAAAATGCCTTTGTATTTAAAGATGAGTGAAATTTTGATGGGGAGATAAACACAAGTTAGACTTATCCATATAACAGTTTTCACTCCATCTGCAGCTTTAAGGTAGAAGAAAAGGCAAAGCATTTTTGTATAAAGTAAATGAGGGTTATAACCCCTATGAGTTTTTTTTGCCATCTGTGCCCCACTGGGGAAACCTTCCCTTCACTTCCTGTCCAATAACCAAACCAGGAAGTGAGGGGAAATCATTCCAAAGAGAAGGAATCCTTGGTTGTCACCAGACTAGTATCTTCATTGTAAGATTTCTCCCTTTATTCCTGTTCTAGTGACCACACAAAATGTGGAATTTTCTTTCACTCTCACTGATAAACACAAGAAATACAAAGAGTGAATCTCCCTAATGGGGCACAGAGAGCAATAAAAACCCAACAGGTATTCTAATGCTTCACAACTCTAATAAAAAGTAAAAAAAAAAACCAAAAAATATATATGTACACACACGTACACACATATATATTTAATACTGAACACCAGGCAAATAGCTGAATAAACCATTGAAATACAATATATACAGTGCTCGGCATAAATGAGTACAACCCTTTTGAAAAGTAAGATTTCAATCAGTATCTCAATGAACAAGAACAATTTCCAACATTTTGACAAAACTGATTTTTAAAGAAAATTTGTTTAGCTCATTACATGAAAGTAAAGTTAATAAAATAAATTAGATTACAAAATATTCAGTTTTACTCAAATTTTTTGATGCAAAAATGAATACACTCCACAACAAAAACTACTACATCAGTATTTTGTATGACCTCCATGATTTGTAAGGACAGCACCAAGTCTTCTAGGCATGGAATGAACAAGTTGGCCACATATTGCAACATCTTTTTCCATTCTTGACGAACGACCTCTTTTAGAGCCTGGATGCTGGATGGAGAGTGATGCTCAACTTGTCTCTTCAGAATTCCCCATAGGTGTTTGATTAGGTTCAGATCAGGAGACATACTTGGCCACTGAATCACTTTCACCCTGTTCTTCTTCAGAAATGCGACGGTGGTCTTAGATGTGTGGTTTGGATCATTGTCTGTTTGAAAAGTGCACAACGTCCAAGGGCACGGAGTGATGGTAGCATCTTCTCTTTCAATATAGAGCAGTACCTCTGTGAATTCATGACACCATCAATAAAATGCAGCTCCCCGACACCAGCAGCATTCATGCAGTCCCACAGAAGGACACTGCAACCACCATGTTTCACTGTAGGCACCATGCATTCTTCTTTGTACTTCTTGCCTGTGCGACACCATACAGTTTTGAAGCCATCTGTTCCAAAAACATTTATCTTGGTCTCATCACTCCAGAGTACAGAGTCCCAGTAGTCGTCTTCTTTTTCAGCATGGGCCCTGGCAAATTGTAGGAGGGCTTTTGGAGAGACTTACTTCATGAACAACACCCAAGCATCCCATGCCTCTGCAGTGTACACCATATTGTGTCACAGGAAACAACCACTTCAGTTTGGCTTTTTACTTCTTTAGCTAACTACAGTAAACTTGCATGGCGATTTTCTTCAACCCTTCTCATCAGAAGACGCTCCTGTAAAGGTGTTAACTTCCATGGACAGCCTGGACGTCTCTGTGAGATGGTTGCAGTTCCATCTTTGTTAAATTTCTGTTTCAGTATTTTGACTTATAAGTAAAGCTTTGCTGATCTTCTTGTAGCCTTCACCTTTCTTTTGTAATTACATTTTTTTTCGTTCTCAGGCGACATTTCTCTTCCATGCGGTGCCATTGCTGATGGCATGAAATGGGAATGTGTTTTCTTTGTTAAGTAACTATTAAGTATTAAGTATAATCAACTGTCTGCTGGACACCTGTTTAATGAATTAGACGCACTTGTTGAATTCTTGTTAATTAGAATTTTGTTGTCTAAAATTTAGCTTTGCTCCTAAGACTTTCATTGGGGTGTATTAATTTTTGCAACATGGTCTTGAATGAATTTGTTAGGAAAAATAATTTTTTACGTGTGCAAATTAGCAAATCTTGTTTGCAATCAATGACCCGCATTTGTGGCAGTATTTTGCATTATAGTGTCCCATAGAAAATGTTGATTCTGAAAGAAAAGTAAAGATTTTCTGACAAATCTGTTGGGGTGTACTCATTTATGCTGAGCACTGTATATTTGAGCTGGTTTACATTCCAAAAGATATGTATTTTTTTTCCATACATTACCCAGATATACATGGCTCTGGCAGAAAGCACAGGCAAATTGTGGAAAAGATGGAACACAGCTACTACCTCCTGAATCAACCAAATCTCTAAGATTGAAGTGTTCAGGCTCTGGACATCTCCAAAGCTTAGACAATCATGGGGTAAAGCAGGCACCACTGTAAATCGGATAAAGCGTACATCCTTTATTTATGACTAAGGCCTTGTGCCCGAAACACGCTGGCTTTGCAAATATCTGCAATCCACTGATTTGCACAATTAATTTATGTATTAGCCAATATATATCATGGTGTTGCCCTTTTCCTATCAAAGCCAGGTTTGTGACCTGACTTTTGCCCACTGAAGTTAAGAAATATAGTTTGGGCCCCTCCTTGCCTCCAGGCCAAAATCAATGTGTATATAATATAAAAAGAAACCACATGATCCACATAACTCTGTGTACTGATACCACAATCTGAATATTCCAGTGATATACACAATTGTGAACACACCAACTAGTAAACAAATAATACATTGTCCACAAGTATAACTGTGATCTTCCATCATCAAATCAATATTGAGTGGCAAACCGCGTGGCCTAATGGATAAGGTGTCTGACTTCAGGTCAGAACGATTGAGGGTTGAAGTCCCTTTGAGGTAATTGTCCATGCTCATTCATTATCACCTCCTGTGGCCTCTCTCATAACACAAGAGTGATTTGATGATGGAAGATCTGAGGAATACTTGTGCACAATTTATTATCTGATTACTAGTTTGTGTGTTCACAATTGTTGAAATACAGTAACTAGGATATTCAGATTGTGGTGTTAGTATACAATGTCTTGTGGATCACATTTTTTAATATTATATACACATTGATTTTGGCTTTAATACTGATGTGTTTTTGCATATCATGTGATATATGTTTGGACTGATTTAACAGAATTTATGATTTCACTTGCTTTTTTGAATTCACAATAGCGCAGCATTTTGATTGTATTATTTTTGGTGTTCCCAATTTTATGCTTGCAGGTTTTTTCTATCATCACTGAGTACACAAGATTATTTTGGTTATTAATACTTCACACACTTACCCAACCGGTGGATCCAGTATTGTCCTGCTGCGTTTCACTGTTCAGGTGTTACAGGCAGGGTCCTGCAGTAATCTTGATCCTCTCCAGTGATCATGAACCAGCTGCCTATTCCAGGTTCAGGCAATTGGCCTACAATGGTGTGCACCAACTCTGCCCATGGCCGATGTGTGTTCCTACTCCTGCAGCCTCCTCGGATATGTGATGGGGATATCCCAAGAGGCTGTGGAAGAAGGGATACATCATTCTCATCTAGGCAAGAATGGTGGTGAGGCCTGGAAAAAAAAGGCAAAAAAACCCCGCAGTTTATATTGAAGAATTCCAGGATGGTCCGCTTCAAGTCATAAAGCAAAGTATTTGCTCTATGGCAGGGGTAGGCAACCTGCGGCTCTCTAGCTGTTGTGGAACTACATTTCCCATGAGGCATTGCAAAGATTACAAAACAAACAGTTACAGCTATGACTTGCAGAGGCATGATGGAACTTGGAGTCCTGCGGCTCTCAGATTGCCTACCCCTGCTCTATGGACTATAGAATAAAGAATGGTGGTCGTTGTTTACCATTAAAAAAAAGTTGAAACTGATCAAAAGTAAATGTGGATTCTTTTGGAAACAGTGGAAGTTTATTGATAATTTTGGTTACAATTATATAATGTGAAAAAAAAACATTCCTTACTATGACTTTTTTCATGGACTCAGGGGTCAGTTGTTGCGTTTGGCTCAGACTGTGACATCACGTGTATCCATTCAAACTAGTATAAAACTTTGTTTTGGTGACTCACTCATTTTCATGTCTAAATAAATGTGACATCTGCTTTCCTAAACATAGACCTCTGTAAGTGTCTGGAGACTAAACATCTATTACTGGCTCTTCCTCATAAAGAAACTGAGGAAATGGAAGAAAACTATACAATGCCAGAAAAAGCATTGTCACCGTGTTTATATTTGTGGACACTGAAGCCAAAGCCTCACTGTGATCATTCTGCGTATCTGGATGCAGATGATATTAAAACCTGAGTATCATATACCTGCCAACTGTAAATACAGATCAATATTCCTGTACACCAGGAAAATCAAACTGCACCAAAATACATTAGGGGATCCACCCAATTGACGCCTTTTACCACCAGGGAACCACTAGCCACCAGGTAGCCTGGGAATCAGACCTGGATGTTTTTATACTTATGTGAGTTCCTTCCTTTTGTTTGTTTTGCACTACTTTGAATAAACGTACTTCACTATTGGTACCTTCTTGCCTCCTGGCTCGTTTATGACGAGCTTTGCAAGGTGGTGTTCTGGAGTGAAGGGCCATTAGATACCTGGACAACGTTGGACCTGCTGGTGAGTCTGAGGGGACCCTCGAGACTGTGTGTACCATCATCCCTGAGTGTCAACTATGGTGACCAGACCTTGATGTCCAGCTTATGATGATTTACATACAATGCCCAAATTGTATGTCTATGTGGTAAGCGCATAACCACACTATATCTTTTTCCATTTTATCAAGTTGGATTTGAAGCACATTGGGATTACATCCAATACCTCTCCTGATATACTATATGAACATTTTACGTCTATTTGACCTTATACCTCTATAATAGAAGTGTTATGTATTAACTTATTATGTATGGTGATACATTTTTTTTATTGATTTATATACTCTCTAGTGCTACATACCCCATTTATATTTTTTTACATTATGGAACTGTGTGGGACAACTGCAATGAGTGACAAGAGAAGGACAACGCCTCTATGTGTGGACCAAAATTACACTTTTTATTAAACCCAAAAATGGCTACTCACATGAACACATATAGCTCTCCTTCCTCTGGTGACATCACTCCACATACGCTGCATCCTACTACCATCTGGATGGTTTTAGCCGATTTCGTCCTCCACGATAGGAACTTACAGCAGACCTTGGGGTTTCCTGTGTGGATATCTATACTACTGTCCTGGCATTGTACAGATCAGGCTGTCTTTTTATGTGTGAGTGGCCTTTTATGGTTTTAATAAAAGTGTCCTCTTATTCTGCACTTAGAGGCGCTCTCCTGTCTCATGTCTTTATCCTGCCTTGATTGAACTTGATGGGACTATTTAACATCATTAGAATTATCAACTTTATATATTATCAGTTTTAGCAGAGAGGCTGATTTTCCTTTGTGCCGACTGTTTTTGTATTAACTGCAACTAGTGGGCAGCACAGTGGCTAAATGGTTAGCACTTCTGCCTGGCAGTACTGGGGTCGCTGGTTCGAATCCTAAACACGGCACCACCTGCCTGGAGTTTGCATGTTCTCCCTGTGACTGCGTGGGTTTCCTCCGGGTACTCCGGTTTCCTCCCACACTCCAAAGACATGCTGGTAGGTTAATTGGCTCCTAGTGTGTATATGTATGAATGTAAGTTAGGGACTTTAGATTGTACACCCCTTGAGGGTTAGGGACTGATGTGAATGTACAATATACAGTTGCAAGAAAAAGTATGTGAACCCCTTGGGATTACGTGGCGTTTTGCATGAACTGGGCATAAAATGTGCTCTGAACGTCATCTAAGTCACAACAATAGAAGAACACAGTCTGCTGAACATAATACTACACAAACATCAGATGTTGCCATGGTTTAATTGCACATAACATGTAAACATACTTTCTTGCAACTGTATATGTAAAGCGCTGCATAAATTATATAAGTACCTGAAATAAATAAATAAATAGTACTGCTTTTATTAATGGAGGCACCTATTCCTTTAAAAAAAAAAAAAAAATGTAATCACACCGTATTTAGAATTTTAAAATGTGTATGCCATGACTGCTTTTCCAGGTTTCCGGTTTCAGGGTGGCTCCTTTCTCTTGCAGCATCCTATGGAGCCACCCTTGCATTAATGGACTAAAGCTGTGCCTTCCTATACTGTGTGCATCAATAACTCACAGCCCTTCCAGGTTCACTCTGTTCAACCGATTTAATGGCCAGGCCACAATGGCATCATTCCCTGTACTGGAGTCATTTCATCACAGCAAGGAACAGCGCTTAAATGCATTCTGACATATGGATGTCAGCAGTTTTTAAAAAAATTTGAGATTAATTCCGCTTTAAGTGCATCTTGTGAACCTTCTAAAGCAGGCCATAGAT